>NC_086284.1:63976030-64255515 GCF_963924245.1 Chroicocephalus ridibundus
CAGGATTAGATGACGACATAAGTAGGCTAGACATAGAGGTGGGGAAACACGAGGAGAGGAGCTGGCCAAGATAATAATGGGATAAATCAGATTGCATTTGTGAGAGAGAAGTGTGGAAATGGATCAGAGGGAACAATATTAGGCAAGAACTGAATTTGGAAGAAGCAAGATAAAACTAGTTACTTTCTGGATCATTTCACAGAAATCGTTTTAAATATTAGTAAAGGATATAACTGATTATTAAATGTTGGTAATTTCGGATTGAATAAATCATGAATCCTGTTTCTCAGTTTCTGAAGAACAATACTAAGCAAAACAAACAAACACTGCTGCAAAAAAAAAAATACTATGAGTATGTGGGAATCACAGAAAGTACACTAGCTATGACCCAAAGGAAGAAACAAATAACTAGTCATGTCCCAGCTGTATAAAAAAAAAACATAAAATTGAGAGGGAGTTTGGGATGCTTCTCACTTAGGCACAAGCTAAACAAAGACAGTCTTAGGACAATGAAATAGTGCTTATATGAATATATGAATATTTCTATTATTCATTTATTTCTGCTAATATAATGTTAAGGCTTTTTTAATGAAGATTTGTAGGCATTCTCCATGACTGTCATTTTAAGTGCCATTTTATGTTTTCAAGATCCTCTCAAAATAAATTTCCTCAGAGTTTAACATGTACAAATGTAACAATCAGAAATGTTTTTTTTTCCCAGAAAGTCAGAGAAGTCAGAGCCAGCTAATCAGACATAAACTTATAATTTGTCAGTCTCACTGGAAGAAGATACCCCTAATTCAAGGCATATCAAAACAGGAATATGAGGAATATCAACTTTCTTTGGAACAGGGGAGTGTCCAGCCAGAACTGTCCAAATTTTTCCACCACAAGTTTAGGAAGAGGTAAATTTTCCTTGATTGTGTTCTTCAAGACCTTTACAGAATTTTGAAGGCTTGTTGTTTTTCTCTGATGGAAATGTTTGAGACAGTGAGAACTAGAAAGATGAACGACGGTTAAAGAAAGAAGTCTCTGCATCTAGTAAAGGAAGGCTCACTCTATGAAGTGTGAGAAGCTAAACTGTCTCAACTTGGAGAATTTAACTTTGTAGTCTCAGCTTCCCTTCATTTTGCTGCTTGTTATGCTCAGTGTCTTCCAATACCTTTGGTGAGATGACAGGCAGTGCAGGAGTTTGTGGTCTGCACTTAATGGTTCCTTTCTGGTGCTCCTTGTTTCTTATTTATTTTCCTCCACTGCTTCTTTCTCTTTAATACTCCCCTGCCCTGGCATGGTTCGCCTGCAGTTGCCCTCCTGGCGATGTCCCTGCCCCAACATGGGTCCTCCACAAGCTGCAGTCCCTTAGGGGTGCCCCTACCCTGGTGTGAATTACACATGGCCACAGTCTTCTCGGAGGTATCTCCTTCATCGTGGAGAATCTCCTTCCAAGGTGATAGCTCCAGCTATGCCTCCTTTCCCTCACAGCTACAGCTCTTTCTTAAGTATGTTTGAGTAGAGGCACCATTAGATTCTCTGCCTGGTTGAAGTTTTGGCATTGACTGGAGTGTTTTGATCTGCTTCACAGCCTTATGGGACCATCTGGGACTGGCACAGTGCAGTTCACTGTCTCCTCCCAGCTCACCCTGGCAGCACCCTGCTACCAAAACTGCCATTTGGGCCCAATGTAAGAAGACAAAACATAACTATAATGATGGAATACATACCCTGCCCCAGAATGGAACATGATGCCTTCCCATGTAGGCTTGGTGAATTAGTGTAGGAACATGAATGGTGATAAAATGTTTTGAATTTGGTCTCTGTTGAGACCTTGAGGTAGTGAACAGACAGGCTATTCATGAAATAAACAGATTGTGTTTGTTTGCAGTTTGCAGAGCCTGATGGGCTCAGGAAATGTGGGTTATGTCTACTAAACAAAGTCACTTTGCACCTTTCCATTACAGATTCAGGTAATCTCTTTGAAAATCAGTAACACCTCTAACCCATACTTGCACCTCAGAAAGGGATTTGTGCATATTCAAGCTTTTGAAAATGCATTCTTAAATGCTTTTGCACTCAGATGATTTTTTTCCAGTGATAAATTCCTGCCAAATTAAATATTTCTGTGCTATATAGTGAGATGGGTGTTCAGACCTAATTCCTAGTTTGATCATTTCCAGATTCTCAGTTTAATATGATTTATCTACCTGAAAGAAGCAGTATGGTTGTTATCAGCCACCACTAATGAACGTATGAAAATGACACAGTATGTACTTCTACCAGCCACTCATGCAGTCTAAATATAATCATATAAACCACTGCTGCAGTTCTGGTACTCCTTGTGCCGTGATGAAATGAAAAGTTGCTAACAGATATGAGTGTGCAGATTTAGTATAAAAGAATGTCTGTAAGCCAGCTGGCCTAATGTTTGTGCACTGTAAGGAGGTCAAAGACCTTGTATGGTCTTAATAAATAGAATCAACTGACTTCATATGTATTTTGGCACTAATATGTGGCCTATGGCATCATTTCCTGAGGTTTAGTACAATATTAATAAAAAGGCTATTCCAGATTAGGTCCAAATCAGTGTTATGGTGGAGAATAGTTTTTCTCTTTGCTCAGTCAGAAAAAAAAAATAAATTAAATGGAATAAGGCACAGCTGCTTATGGCATTACTTTGAAATACCCTCACAAACACAAGTCCTCAAGTTCAGTTGAAGCTTGCTTCATTTTATTTATTTCTCATTAGTTTGCCTTAAATCACTGACTTCTCTGGGAAGGAAAAAAAGGAAAAGCAAAAAGAAACAAGTCCTGCCCAGGCCAGAGGGATGAATAAAGCACATGCCAATAATAAATCCAGGTTTAGCCTTTGGCTTTGAAACACCCTGAATTCATTACATTTGTTTGTGCAGCCACTGTTAATCTGCTGTGACAACAAATTAAAGTCTGATTTAAATTAAAGCAAATCACAAAATAATTAGAAGCTTCTTCTCTCTCATACCACTTTTCAGCTCTTCATCCACTACTGGTCCAGGTTGGGGATTCACCACCTGCCATCTGATGCTTCAGAAGGTTTATCTGTTAGGCTTTCCTTTTGCTTTTACTGAATCCATTTTTATTTTTTTTTCACAATATCAAATGGGGGACTTACACATTAACCACTGTTTGACCTGCTTTCCTTCAAAGACTCTTACTTTAGATTTCAGAGGAAAATATATCTCTTGATTTCTTCTTTAGCAGTCCTAAGTGCTTGTTCCACACCCTCATTAGCTATTTCTCTGAAAATTCTTATGAGAGCTTCTCTGAAAGACATAATTTCAAACATTTTTTTTTCCCACTGTAATGCATTATATTTCAGTAATGAGCTGTGTTATGACTCAGTGTGCAGCACCCATGGCCACAGATGCGTTCCTAATTTAAGAGAGCCTATAATCCTGTCCTACTTATTATTTTATTTCACTTTTTCTCCTTGGTAAATATCAAAGCCAACTTTGTATTTAAATACGGAAACATGAATATGGAAGTGGATATGGGAAGAGTAAGATGTTAAAATTCTATATCCAGGAAAATAATTGTCATTCATTACTCAATAAAATGTGCACTTCCTCCCTATCTGAAGTATACAAGATATCTATGTTTAAACTAGATTAAGATTTATTTTGAAAAATTGGAAGATTATATCTTTTCAAAGCCTTTTCACCAAGGTGGTTTTCATAGAATGAATATGTGTAAGCATGTGTTTGTGCATATGTGTGTATGAATTTGTGATGGCTGAGCGAGGAAAGACAAAGAAGTTGCAATTTCAACATTGAGAAGTGAAAAATCCTGCTTCTCTTCAGTTAAGCTCAGACAATATCTTACATTCAATGTCTTTTCTTTTTTTTTTCCCTTTCTTTTGCTTTCTCCCCCCCCCCCCCCCCCCGCCAAATAAATAATTTTGGATTAAAAGGGTGAGGTTTAATTTCCTAAACTTGATTGCCTGGTGACTTTTTATATGCCGTAATGTATCCTGCTTTGCCTCCAGCTGCAAATGAATTCTAACATGTTTTTAAAAACATTTAGAAGTGAGAAGGAAGTGATGTTGCCAGTGGTAAAAAATATTAATTTTGAATAGTCAGTGTCTGTATGGTGAGCTGGTATTATTAAAACATATGCCAGTTTGGAATGATGTAGCTTTCAAAAAGTTGCTTTCTATCATTTTGCTACATTAAGATATCACTTATTCTAACTTGCAGGTTAAGCTAAGAGAATTTAAAAAATAGAAAGAAAGATAAGGAAACTTCAGTAATCTTATGAATGATGCTTTTCAAGTCATGAAAACTTGTTGAAGCAAATGCAACACATTCCTTTTATAATTCCCCAGATTATCATCAGGCTTCAGGTCACACAGAATTATCACGGAATCACGGAATCTTCAGAGTTGGAAGGGACCTCTAGAGATCATCTAGTCCAACTCCCCTGCTAGAGCAGGATTGCCTAAAGCACATCCCTCAGAGTTGCATCCAGGCGGGTCTTGAAAATCTCCAGAGAAGGGGACTCCACAACCTCCCTGGGCAGCCTGTTCCAGTGCTCTGTCACCCTCACTGTAAAGAAGTTTTTCCGTGCATTTGAACGGAACTTCCTATGTTCTAGCTTGTGCCCATTGCCCCTTGTCCTGTCGCTGGGAACCATTGAAAAGAGCCTGGCTCCGTCCTCCTTAAACCCACCCTTTAGATACTTGTAAACATTAATCAATGTAATACTTGTAAACATTAATCAATAATTATGATATCTTCAGCACCCCTGCTAAATCACTGGAGTTGAAGTAAGGATTTATAAAATGAACTCTTCGAAGTCTTAGGCCTTGGCATGTAATTCAGACTATGAAAATGGGAATAGAAGATTTTTGTTACAGAGTTGACTCTAGGCTTCTTGAAGAAATACGAATAGTGTAAGTTACTTAATATAAACACCTTGTACATTTAGAGTGCTACATGTTCTTGATTCTTTTTCTTTTTCAAAACTTACCAAAAAACGAAATAATTCTTAAAATATATCTGCAATGAAGTATTTTCAGTAAAATGCACAGAATTTAAGCCACCTTGATACTAGTTTCTGCAGTAGCACGTTGCTTGAAATTACTCATTTTGAGGAGAAGAGTGGCTTTAGTAATACTGGTTAGTAAGTAAGTGATAAGGTACAAAAACATCTCTCATCATTTGCAAGGATTAATTAAGAAATTGATTCATCAGTACTTAGAAGGACTCAGAATTGCCTCACAAAAACTGTTTTATATGCCCTACGAAAAAAAAATACACTGAAAAGAAGCCAATAATGGATTTTTAGTCATGTGCAGTAAGGGAATTAAGGATTAGCAATAAACTGCTCACACACACGCATTTCAAATGTTCAAGTGAGTGAACCATTTCATGATGCTCTGAACAAATGAAGTATACAACTCTAATTTTAAGTTCCTAACTAGATAAATGGTTTTCACTGTCTAACATTCCTAATTATGCTATGATTTCATCAATCCACTTGATAACCAGCAGCATTACTGGAGGAAAGGAAGCAGGTTTTTCCAGAAAGCAGGAGAAACTTTCCTAGCCACAAATCTTCTTGTAACCTTCCCATGGCTTCTCCAGTCTGTTTTCCACTTGATATGCCATTTCAAATGACTTAAAATCTCCCAATAATGTACTGTAAAATGTAATTACTTTCAGAGGAGAATAGAGATGTTTTCTGGGCTAACTGATTTGAAGTCCAGCTCAATGGAAACAAACAGAAACCAAGATGGTCTTTGAGAAATTGTAATGAAATGTTATGGATTGGGTATACCCCTGATATATCAGGAACAATAACAGCAAAGCTAGCAGTTTATGATCCTAGCCTTATTTAACATTAAAGTTAATTCCTGTGTGACTCTCTCATAGATGAAGATAAATGATAAAGGATCTTATTATGGATAAGAGAAACATATGAAGTCATACTTTAATAGATGGTATTTTAAGCACTATATAACTCATTGTCTGTTTAGTTACAGATTATGTTGATGTGAGTGGAGGAAAGTAATTCAGAAGGTAAAGAAAAATCTGATTTCCTTTTTTTAGATCTATTGATTTGTATATGTACGTCCACTAGGTAGAGGTGGAAGCGAGTATGCTGCCAGGATGTTCACTGTCGGAGAAATTATGTTCTTCTCTCATAGCTTTGTTTATATAACACAAATGGTTATGACTAGGTTTATAACAAGCAATCCTGTGGATCATTTCAGCAATACTGAAAACATTCAGCAATACTGAAAACATTTTTAATCCCAAAATTACTGGAATTTAGAACAGATATTGAAAAGCATACTATATTAGTCTCACTGATCAGTGATTTACTACTGGCAAAAGATAAATTTCTAGGATATGTATGAAAAGTAACAGTAATAAAAAAATGCTTCATTACAACTAGACACATGCTCACAGGAATTAATCGAATTCTATTCAGTGAACATGTATTTCACATGTTGTTCTGGTTTCAGCTAGAAAATAGTTAATTTTCTTTCTAGTGATTGCTGTGCAAGGAATGTCAATAACGCTGTTGTTTTAGTTGTTGCTACGTGATGTTTATACTTTCCAAGGACTCATTTCAGCTTCCCATAGAAGCTGAGAAGGAGCATAGACAGAACAATGGAACGACCAATGGAATATTCCATGCCATAAACCTCATGCTCATTACATAAATGAGAGTTGCCGGGGGGGGAAATCTATGATCACTGCTTGGGAAGGTACCAGTTCACTAGGTGGTGAGAATGACTTGTGTCATTATTATTATTATTACTGTTATTTTCCTTTCCTGCTATTAAACTGTCTTTATCTCAAACCATGAGGTGTTTTTTTTTTTCTTTTCCTTTCCCTTTCCCCTCCTTTTCTCCCTCTTCTCCCTGCCCTTCTTGGGGGAAAGGGGACAACTGTGTGGTCCTAGCTGATGGCTGGGGTTAAACCATGGCACGTGTCCATCTTGCATATTTTAATTCTTCTTAAAGAGTTCAAAAAATGTTTAACCCAGAGAACAAATAAAATTGGATTTAAATGCCTTAATGCGCTCTTTTCATAGCTCACAGAATACTACTAGGAAATTTCTCAGCTTACATGAGTGCTATTCATGTGACGTTTGAGATAGCTCTAGTCTATTAGTCTTTATTCAAATATGTCTGAAGTCATTACAGGAGATCAGTAAAACAGAATGAATTACAAGATCTTCAGAGTGCTCAAACTCTCTGTGATGTTTCTAGTACTTTCTGATGTTTCTAATATTCTATATTGAACAGGACCATTGATTAACCAGTTGTCTGAGAATTACTGTTCAATAAGATAATGTTATGATAAAAGTTATATGCAGGAAAGTCCAAAGAATATAGGTATCAAACAATGTATCCTCTTTTTCTTTCATGTAATGACTGAAGAAATAACATTAAACATTGAAATCCAGATTTGTCATCCATTTTATATCTTCTTTTTCTGTATAATGAAATGACATTCTGGCTCTGAAGAAAGATGCTATTGGCTTGTTAGGTGCGCTATTGTTTCACAATTATACATGAGGATGTCCTTCATTTGTGTTTACTGGTGTTTTATACATGGGTGAAAATACAGCAGAAAGCATGGATGACTTTGAAAAGCACTTTTTATAGACAAAATATGTAATTTCTATGCTAGAAACATTTCTACATATTTTTCAGGTGGTTTAGCAGGCTGGTTTTACACTTCAAAACTTATGAATTCAGTTCTACCTTGAGTATTAACTTGCTTCGTGCTTTTTTGGAAAGGGAAAGAGGTGTCCTTCCAGGTCAAAAAGAAACAGCATAATATAGGAAAGAATGTTGATCTGACAAAGAATCTTCTTTGGAGTATAACATTATTTTTAAAATTCTGATACACAGCTTTGGTAAATTACAGTTTTTCACTTTTTACTGTAAGAAAGTATTCTAAAGTTGCTTGAGATTTTCTCAAGTAACAGCATAGCAAGCAAAACAGAGAGGTTTCTTGTTTTGCTAAAATAACCAATATACCAGGAATACACTAATTTGTTTTCACCAGCTAGTATATAATTATAAGACAAATAATTGCAAAGTTTATCAGTCTGGTTTTGTGTGCACTAAAGTAGCAAAGCCTATGTAAAAATAATAGTGTGTATACAACATTAAAGGTTAATTAAAAAGTGACACTTTCCAATAAACTCAACATCTGTCTCCCAAAACTAATAAAAGCATACCTACGGCTATGTTAAAAAAAAAAAATGCAAACCATCATCTATTATATTATCTGTGTGACAAAAAATTCCCTCACCATTATTTTTCTTCTTCACTTAGCTTATTGATTAAACCATCCTCAAGGAAAAGTCTGGGGGTTTGTTTGGTTTTGGTTTTTTTTTTCAGTCCATGAATGCCAGTCATGCAAAAATGGTAGTAATTCAGATAAGAAAGTTATTTTGCCAACAATTATGACTCCAGCAGTATTAATAACATTCATAGAACACTTAGTGATGGAGAACTGAGACAATTTTAGACTCCTGTACTGCCTTTTCTTCAGAAAAATCTCAGAGCACATCACAAATTTTGATTTAAGAGTCACTTTATCCAATTCTGAAATTTAATCACCGCTTGGTGGCCTCTACAGTTCG
This sequence comes from Chroicocephalus ridibundus, assembly GCF_963924245.1. Taxonomy (NCBI): domain Eukaryota; kingdom Metazoa; phylum Chordata; class Aves; order Charadriiformes; family Laridae; genus Chroicocephalus; species Chroicocephalus ridibundus. Next base: position 63,984,674 of record NC_086284.1, read on the forward strand.
TGGAAACCTCAAAGGGAAGTTCAGTCAACTACCACAGCAACCAGGGAAATTCCACAAACTAACCAATACAAAACATCAAATACATCCCATAGTTCAGAGCACCGATACCTTAGTGGGGAAATTATGTTTTTCCTTTCCTTTGGGATTCAGAGTCTGGAGTTCTGTCTTGAGGGCAGTTACCCTTGAAAGGACAGATATTCTTGGGTGAAAGTAAACACGTTTTCATTTTTTCTGGTCTTATTACCAGAAGTATGTCAGTGATGTTTGCCACTACTTCAATGAGAAATCTGTGACTAAAACATTTGTCCATCAATGTTCAGTCCAAGATCGGATCAGTGCCATTACTCCATTGTTCTTACTTTCAGATCAGTGCACTAACCAGCAGTCTACAAGGTATCTGCAAGAACTGAGTGGGAGCCGCAGTTCTAGATATTCATATTGAAATATTGGGGGTGGGGGTGGGGGGGTGGGGAGAGTATCTTACATTTTACATTTACATTTGACTTTTTTTTTTTTTCCTCTGGCAAAAAGGGAGAAACTAGAATTCTTAGATGCATCTGAAATTGTGACTGATTTTCAGGTAAGTCTTGTTTTAAGTTCCTATATTTTAGTGGGATCTAGACCCTTGTAAACGATAGATATTCATAACTAATGTGTTCAGAATACAACTGAATATTTGTCTTTGAAAATGCTGCTGGTTCAGCAGTAATCTGGAGCACACAGGCTCTCAACACATTCCAAGACTGAATTGTTTATTTAGGCGGCTGAATATCGACTGAGGATTTTTCAGTCCCACTTCTTGCTTATTGGTTGTTATTAATGTCTCCTTTTTGCCCAGCTGAGCTTTTGGAAGAGGAAAACAAAGGAAGATTAGTGGTAAAGCCATGGCAGTCATGTTTGCAAAGTTCAGAATATATCAGTGACAGCAATGATGCTTTCTGTAGATGGAGAAGACTGGCCTAGGGCTAGAGCTCATTCATAGTCTGGTGCTGAACTGTACAGTGTAAAACCCATGCAAAAAACCTTACTATTAACAGTATCCAGATCCAAAGAATGATTTCTTCCTGAGCTGACAGGATTTTCTGTTTGTTTCGGAAAAGTTTTGAACATTTTATTGTAGAAATGTAGTTATCAATTTGTTTCTTGTGTTTTAAACTGGCAAGAGAGCGTGGCTTTAAGTATGTAACTAGGATTAGTTCTCCCTTTTGATCCTCTGAGAGTTAATGTGGGAAGAGTGCTTTTCAAATCAAATTCTCTCCAGCAACATCAATCAATCACTTTAAAGTGCTTTTATTTATAAGCTACATTTTATTTTCCTCCTGTAGGCAAATGAAAGGAAAAACTGTTGGAGATTAAAGAAGTTTGTGAGCCTGCCCTTTCCTATTAAGAACTTGGTTCCAAAAATTATTTACACCATTTCTCCTTCCTTTTCTAACGTTAAGAAGAACCTATGTTATCAGCTATATTCTTGCTTTTTTTTTCTTCTCCAGGTCCCCTTCCTCCCTGTGCTTATTAAAGAGACCTTATTTTGTGACTCAGGAAGGCACTATCTTTCTAGTTACTTGTAGCAGGAGCAGAGGCCTATAACATGTAAAAAATGTAAGCGTACTAATCAGGATATGATTAAAATGAACTTGCCTTGAACTCAACTGGAAGAATACTGAAATAGTGTAGCTAACAACAGTACGTTAAGTATTTTATAACATTCTGATAGCGTAGCTAGATACAATTTTACATATGTATGTGAACAATATCATCCTCGAAGCCAGGAAAGAAGGATATAGTTGGATGTAGGAGGCATCCAAGTAACAAAAATTGCCAGATGAAGGACAAGATAAGCACAACAGATTGCAAATAGACAGGACATTCTCCCAAATACACGAGCAAGATTTGACTGGAAAGATAAAAGAAAATAAGCAGTACTAGGAACAGAGGAGATACACCACCACACATACCCCTCACGCTCCCACCCCGTTTCTGAAATGGAGGCAAAAGTGACATAAGTGAGGAAAGTCAAAGAAGACAAGGCCACTTCAGTTCCCATGATTGTTAAATACCAGCAGCTTATCGTATATGTAATGGTGGTTAATATTGTGTAAGAATTGGCCATAGCATGAAGTGAGTTTTTAATGACTACATTTAGTACAGTTTAATTTTGAAGATCAAATCTGGCCTGATTCTTCTCTTAATTAACCCATCCTCAGCCTGTGGTAAGCTGAGCATATTAAATCAGTTAAACTCCGTAATGCTGGCGCGTCTAATAGAGTGTCTTGAAGTTTAGGGAATCATGGTATCTATCACTGAAACTTTTTGCATGCTGCAAAAGAAAGGCTGTCCTCTATGGCTTCATTCATGTCTTATTTTTGGTAAGTGACGTGCTTTGCAACCACTTATGTCACACTGGTAAGATTTCAGCTCTGGAAGGCATAAACTCAGAGAATACTACAGTGGGGGGTCTCATCCCAAGATTTATGACACAGCTTAGCCTGACTGAATGCAAAAGATGAGGAGGAAGTCAAGGGAGATTTCAACTGTTAAAGAAACTGTAAAAATGAGAGAGCTGAGATTGACTGTAGAAGAGGAATGCTGAAATCTGGGGACAAAGAAACAAAATACTTCAAGAAAATATGGAAATAGAAGTACTTATGTTCTTTAAAATGAGAGCAATATGTGCAATCTTGCAAATTACTCCTCTCTCTTAAAAGCAGAACCAGGCCTATGTGATTTTGCGTGCTAAATGTTTTATTCTGCTTGTCACTGTTCTGATTAAAGGACTCCATTCCAGCCTTACAGGGATAATGTGCCTGGATTTAGGAGATGATAATTAAAAAACATATAAACAAACAAACAAATAAACAAAAATCCAAATCTGATCTGCCATCTGAATGCATTTCTTGCTGCTATTATGCAAGAGGTGACCTTAAAGCCGGTATAGGTAACGTTGCTTGAGTAGAAACATTAGACAGAGCAGCTGAGGGGAAAAAAACTCACTAAATCTCCTTTATCCAAATCAGGTAGAGGAATGTTCTGATCCTGCCTGAAGAGGCCTGAATTTTGAAGCAACACCATCCACAAGTAAGAGGTATTAGATTATGTTACTGTCCAATAAATTGATCTGGCTGTGTATTATAAAAGTAGCAGTTCTTCTTTATACAAATAAAAACTCCTGTGGAAGTCAATTGAATAGTATACAGATACCCCCAAAGCACTTTTGGGGAAGATATGTAAAGCCAAGTCATGGATGTCTTTGGCAATTCCCTGGTGCCTAATAAATAGTAAATACTGTATTGTAATTACCCAAGATAAATCTTGAAGCTGTGAGTTCATTGGCCACTCCAAAAGGATAGATAGGTGATGATAATCCTCTAAGAAACAAGGACGGGAGGCATAAAAGAAGTCTGTTAACTCTCTTGGGCCATGCCGGCTGCTCTCCGTCTCCAGTGATTTACTGCCTGTAAATTAAAATATTTCCAATAGAGATTCCTTCCTTGTGGGAGTTTCAAAATTGCTGTTTATTAACATGGAGGATCAGGTAGTCTCACTAGTGCCTGTTACGTTCTTCCCCCCAAATTTCTTCTCATGGCTTCATATTTTTATATTGATATGTATTTTGAAAATCCTATGCCTCATAAAGGAAAGGAGAATAGAGGCCTAGAAATGTCTCAGTCCATCACTTCTTAGTTTATTTAAGAACTTTAAAGATAGAGGAGTTGGTCTGAAGAAGGTTCTCTGGGTCCTGGCTAAAATTCTGTCTGTCTGAATGACAGCGGCTGTAGCAGTAACCACAAGGAGCCTGTGCTTGCACGCAAAGTGCAGTGTGGAAGCTAAGTGACTGAGATAGGCCCTTCAAAGAGTGCACTGGAGGATTCTTAAGTGAACACTGACAAGAAAAGACAAATGCAGCTAGCCTGTTAGAAGACAAAATCACAGTTAAGTTCAAAAGTGGTGTTGGTTTGAAATCCTAAACTCACTCCTGTGAAAGCACAGAGTTAATGCAAGTGGAGAAAGGCGGAGATGAGCAAAGGTCAGCACATACAATCAACTAGCTTGAGTGAGCTGATACTTGAGCCCAGATTGATTACACATATCTCACTCCGTGCTGCATCATTATATGATTTATCACTATAACATTGTCCAGTATGTATAGTTTCCCCTGCACCTTTTCTGACTAATCTCGAAATGTTAGAGGCAGAAAGTTTACTTTTGACCATAAAAATAATTTGTTAAAAAAAAAATAAATTTGAAGACATAATTAATTCTGTTCTTTAACAAAATAAAGGAGTGGTTTATGCTTATCCTGAAGACAAACTTCAATATTTCTTTAGACAGCTAACATTAGTGTATTTGAAAGTATGCCTTTCGTTCTACATGATGATTATACAGAGAAAATAGTCTTCATTAGTCACATATAAAAGCCTATCTAAACCACAAACCATTTTGAATAGAATGCTAAATAAAATTAATCAGTATTTTGCATGGTGCAGAACAATATTATATTTATTCATCTACTTCAACCATGCTTGAAATTATAAATCCTTTACTATTGGTCACTTGTTGGGGTTTTGGGTTTGGTTTTTTTTGTTGTTGTCATTGTTTGTTAGGGGGGTTTTTGTCATTTTTTTTTTTTTTTTTGTAAAAAGAAAAACGTTTTCCAAATGAGTTGAATTAAACAGGGAAAGTCATTGAGTGGAAAAAGATTAGGATTATCTCTTAATGTATGCATTGTTTCTAATGAGATTTACACCATTTTTTGTGGGGGTTGTTTGTTTTGTTTTGTTTTGTTTTGTTTTGTTTTGTTTTGTTTTGTTTTGTTTTGTTTTGTTTTGTTTTAAATCAACGTTGTGGCAAACAAATTCCTTTCACTTGCAATTTTTTTTTAGTTTTGAAGTCTTAAAATAATTTACCTAAAGGCTCTTATTTCCCAATATGTCCATTACATATATTATGTGAATGAATATTGACCACTATAGGCAAACTTGGCCCAAGCCTATTTTTCATTTTTTTACTGTGCTTAAAAATGTTTCATTCTTGTTATTGACTAACATGACAGTCCCAGACCTGATGTTAAGAAATAATAATTGGTTTGTTCATTTGATTGTTTTTTCTAAGTACATCATCAGATTCTGTGCAAGTATCTTAATTATGTACATCCCATGCAAATTATCTTCCTGAGCCAGTAACATCTTTTGTTGTATTAATATATAGAAGCTTTGTCTTGTATAGACAGGGGTTTTATTTTTTTTTTTCTTAAGTTCTTTGTTCTCTTTTTGTCTACCACAAATATTTCTTGCTCTCAGAAGCAATAGTAATAGAGGCTAAAGTTTTGGAAGGTAGTATTGTCGGTGGTTTGTCACCTTTTTCTTCTGTTGACTGTATTAGGTGACAAATTATTGCAATGAAATTACTATTGATCTCTCTGCATGATGCTTTGTACCAAAATGAGATTGGGAGAGGTTATATTGTTTCTCCACTGCTTAGCATTTCTCAAAGTTGGGGAAAGAAGGACAGTTTATGCCTACGCATGTATTCACATACCTTGGGTATTTTTTATTCATTATTCAGCTTTCTTCTCTTGACTATTAAGGAAAACAGGAGTTATGAAATCACAAACTGGTATAAGAGCATTCTTTCTTCTATTTCACTTGTTTCAAAGATTAAATAGAAGGACTCTCACACCATTCCCTAAGTCCAAAAAGCAAATGGATTTGGTGGGACTTTAATTCTTGCCCTTTCACCTTGCCTCTGATGGAGACCATAACTTGTGCAAAATATCTCTTAATTTGCTTTTCTCCTGAAAATCAACTTCAGTGCAGTAGTTATTTCATCCAGGAAAATGGGAGAGAGAAGAAAAATCATTTTTATACGTACTTATGCATACTCTCTGCAATTCCTGACTGTAAGGAAAACTCCAGGAAAAAAACAAATAAACAAACAAAACCCAACTAAACAAAAAAACAACCACCAAAAACCAGAGCAACTTGGTTGCTTCCTTTTCTGAGATCAAGAGAGCTAAAGCAATAGCCAAGTTAACTGATACAATTTGATAGATTTTTTCATGCTTTCCATCATTATTAGTAGAAAGAATGACGAGAGTTCTCTTTCCTCACCACTGCAGACAGTGAGAGGATCACCTGCATAACAAGAAAATGAAGAAGGATAACTCCCTTTCAAAAATTTACATGGAATAACTATACCCACTTATTATACCCTGTGAACTTTGATCAAGAATCCAACAGTTATCCCTTCATCTTATGTGTTCCTGGAAGGTATTATAAATTCTCAACTCCATAAATTTTTCATTATAGTTAATGATCATTTTTTCTCCTTTAAGTATGAACATGGATTAGTAAATTATATCTCTCATTCCCTTTTGATGTCCAATTGCCACATGTGTACCCTCACCTTCCCAGTGAAAGAAACAGACGTCAGAAACATTCTTGCTGATGATTCTGTTTTGGTCCTCTGCAGCTGATTTGTTCAGATCACCCTCATATGTTTGGAAATACTCTCATGAAGTTTTAGATAACAGACTTATTCCTGAAGAGGAAAGCGGAGAGATATGTACCATTCTTCCACTTACAAAGTCTTCCAAATGGACTGAACACAGTAAACACAAATTTGATTCTTGAATATACTTAAACATATGATTATACTGAGATTAATGGAATCATCCGCATATGTTAGCTGGATAGAACTCAAAGTGAAGAACCAACTAATTAAAAATACTTGCCTACCTATTTCTCAACAACTGTACTTGCATATAATGTCTTCTTAGAGGAATTAGAGGTCAGAAAATCATGATGGAGAATACTCTTGCAAGAATGAATCCAATGTAATTTCTCGCTAAAGAGAAAACCTAAGAAGGATGAAAAAACCTCTCAGTGTTTGTATCCTTTCTTGGAAACTGAGAGTATCAGGTATCCTGTAGCTCATAGAAGAGCGTGTGTTTGAAATAGTTATATACTCATGTTTCCTAAAACATTTTATGTCTATATGAATAATATAGTTTCTTTTAGATATAAATTTTTCACAACCACAGTCTCACCAAATATCACATCACATCTTCTTTGCCGCTTCAAACCATATTCCTTTATATGTTCTGGCAGATGTCACATCCAAGGTCAATGAAAAATTTAGTAAAAAGATACTTCACTTCCTAGTCCTTTAAATAGTTCTGCATAGCTGGATAAAGGTTTAGGTACTGCCTGTCATTTTAAATGACAGAACTCCTGATAATAAGACTAATGTAATAAGTCTTTGCAAGTATAAAATAAATGGTGTATACAAGAGGAACACCACAAAATAAGAAGAAACAATAAAAACTTTAAGATATCATTCCCTAAGAGAAAAAAAAAAAAAAGGTTCATTTGTGTAATAGCTTATTGGTGGATTCAGAATTTGGTCCAATTCAGTTGTATTCACAATTTAAAGCATAATTTTCAAGTGTAACTCAGACTACATGGGTCATTCTGATTACATGCACCTTGATCTTTTACAGTGTTCCATGAATTGCAGCTCTGTGGTTTTTCCTTCCTATCTGTTTTTTTGGGTGAGAAAATGGATTTCAGATAGTATAAAACAAGAAGGAGAGCAGGAAGAACATTGAACTGGATTAATAAGAATTGAGTACAACCTCGTAGTTCAAAATACAAGGTCACATGTTTAGAAACTAATGAACTAACAAACGGTTGCTGGAATCTCAGAAACAATCATAAAGGGATGACATCAGAAGAGTCATCACAGGGTGATTAATATTGATCACAAGGCAATGAAAAGGCAGACTTGGTCTTAGAATGTTTCAGGGAAAGTTTTCTCAGGAAACAGAGAAAGTATTACTTTTGCTTTATAAGACACTGATGATGTTTATTCTGGAAATGTACATGCTTTTTGAGTCACTTATATTCAGAAAGCGAACAGGTGAATATAACTAAATGAAGACATTAAGGAGTGGAGAGAAAAAGAGCATGGTTTTGTTATCCTAAGAAGAAGAATGGTCAGAGAGATAAACAGCTAAGAAAAGATCTTAAAATAAAGAAAATTGGTGGTCTGGGGGCAGATCAATATAAACTAGTTGTGAATAAGTTTAGGCTAGACATTTCCAGTTGTTGGAATCATGAGGCTCTGACATGGGTTTTCAGTGGGAACAGGGAAGTCAAAAATCCTATATTGTTTTAAGATGGATCAAGACTGTTATACCAACAGGAATATATAGTGTAATTATTCATGACAGCATTTGGGTACAGTAAGTCAGGAGTTTTCTTCAAACCATAGCTTTCTAGTCTGAAGTATGACCTAAATTTAGGGCAGCCTAGTCCTTTAAAACTGTCTTCTGATGTCATCTTTATTGCCAAACCTCCTCTATTCCTTCTGCAACATTATAGTAAGTTATTTCACCTGCAAATGAGATTCAGAATCCCTAAAAAATTGTCAGTACTTGAAATGCTTATGAAGGACTTCACTGAATAAAAAATAGCACTGCTTCAGCATTAAAATTCAGAATCAAGTGACACTTCACACTTTATTCTGTTAATTTTAACAGAGTTATGCTGTTATCTTTAAATGTGTAGAACAGAGAGAATTTTACATATTCTACAGAAACTAGTATGAGACTTCTTAATCAGGTGTAGTATTCTATGATAATCTGTTCCTACTTTGCTTTTGTTAACATGATACACTGAAGTAATTAATCCTGTCATGGATTATCTACGTACACTCCTCATGACAAAACTTATTGATATATCTATCATTCTTCCAAAATCTACTCATTGTGAATATGCTAAAAAAACATTGCATTAGCAGGTTTGCTAAATAAAATAATGTCAGCCAGAGAGTTTGCAGATTTCTCAGCTCTTAAAATATCTAATCAAGAGAACTGCACTCATGCATTTTGGCACCAGAGTTATAAATTATGCATAACGCAGCATAACATTAAAGCATTAACATAATTTAACAATACCAATCTATCAGTTCCTAAGCGAAAGAAATAAAGGTGTTGCGTCTGAGTGTCTTGACTTGAGTCACCTAGTTTGTACATGTTTAAGATTTATAGTAATAAGAATGATTATCTAAAAGTTTTAGATCTTTGCTAATATGCCCTTACTTTTTTTTTTTCTTCTTTAACCGTGTAATAGTTTTTTTACATACAAGCCTTCATTTGTTGATTTTTTTTTGGTCCAACTGACAGACTAGTGAATGTCCTTTTCTAACCTACAAAACCTGTACAGTTTAACTAAGACTAGATGTTTTAAACAGAAAAAAAATGCTAACATTTAGTAGAAAAAAATAGGTAATAATTTTCTTCACGTGTGAAGATTAGTCACACTAATATTGTTCCTAGTGGTTTTGAAATCTTAGCTGAATGTTTTTCCCCCTCAAGTGTCTACCAAGAATGTGGAAGATGGTGTCATCTTGTGGGTTTTTTTGCAGACTTGGAAGCAGAGATCTTGGACTGACGTAAGGATTTCTGAATGTTCATCTGATCTTTAATATTACTTTTTTTATTTTGTGCTATTGTCTCATTTAGTCCTAGGTTACAAATACACCATTTTTCTGTTACACACGTAGACATAGTAAATAGCAATATACTTGTAACTGATCTCTCAGGGTGTGTGACATCACCTTATGGTGCCATGCTCTTAGACAGCGAACAGGAGAAACTGCTATACTACAAAACCCTGCATTTTTTTAGCTTTTTTTCAAAGGTAATTAAACAGACTTTACTGAGAAATTCCTTGCTCCTCTACAATTGCTCCTAGTGCCAGTGTTATAAAAGGATGGTGTTCTGTTTCATAGTATGAAACATGACATAAAATGATGACAAAAAGTAATGATAAATTTCATCTCACCATATATAACTTCCCTTTATTCTCATACCTGTCTGCAGTTATTTTAATTTTAGATGAAGGAGAAAAGAAACAAAGAGAAAGACTAAACTTTCATAACAACATTAAATTTTGACTCTTCTCTGACACAGTCTACAAAGACAAAAAAGGTCAAAAGACATACATTTCTGCCATGTTTTCTCTAGAAGTAAGAAACAAATAAAATCATAAACCGCATACAACCAGCCTAGGTACTTACTGTTAGTAATTTTGATTTTCATAATCACCAAGGTTCATTTAGACACTTAGATCAGTTGTCCGTACTAAGAGCACAGATTTGACATCAACATCTTCCATGGCATTATAAAATAACATTACATTGCCTGGTATGCTCTCAGACAAACAGATCCTCTCTGTCTGTCTGCAAAAATAATAAAATATTTTTCTGTTAGAATGTAAATAAATAGCATTATTATGTAGCATAACAATAGAGGTATTCTTGCTAGAAGCGTTCTTTGGGAAGAACAAGTCGTCAGTTTATGTCCTTGTTCTAGAGTGCTTTAGTATTTTTCATTCAAGACTGATTTTTTATTCAAGACTGATGAGATAAAACCCAGGAGAATGCCCTCATCAGCATGCAAGGGTCATGCTCCTTCTTACTACTGCTTTTTCGAAGGTTCATGACTTTTGTATCCTCAGCTGCACTGTGGGCTAGATTTTACAGAAAACGTGGCTACAAAGGTAAGCTGTAGCTCAGCAGGTGGGTATGAATTCGTTCAGGCAGAAGAGGACACTGAACACAAATCTAGTTTGTTGGACAAGTAGTGTAGTTCTTGCTGTATTACAAAATAGGCCACGAAGATGGTCAGAGGGCTGGAGCACCTCTCCTATGAGGACAGGCTGAGAGAGTTGGGGTTGCTCAGCCTGGAGAAGAGAAGGCTCCGGGGAGACCTTATAGCAACCTTCCAGTACCTAAAGGGGGCCTACAGGAGAGATGGGGAGGGACTCTTTACCAGGGAGTGTAATGATAGGACAAGGGGTAATGGCTTCAAACTGAAAGAAGGTAGATTTAGATCGGGTATCAGGAAGAAATTCTTTACTGTGAGGGTGGTGAGGCACTGGAACAGGTTGCCGAGAGAAGTTGTGGATGCCCCATCCCTGGAGACATTCAAGGTCAGGCTGGATGGGGCTTTAAGGAACCTGGTCTAGTGGGAGGTGTCCCTGCCCATGGCAGGGGGGTTGGAACTAGATGATCTTTACGGTCCATTCCAACCTGAACTGTTCTATGATTCTATTCTATGAAAATGTAGGCAGGAGTAACAACACAATAATTACAGCCTGCTTTCATTTTGAAAGAAAAGAAAAACCTACTCATATTTATAAAAAGGTTACAATCCATCCTTAGACAAGTGCCTAAGTTCAAGGGAGAGGCAAACTTTCAAAAATGCTCTTTTTTGGACATTTCATGTCCTCTGTTAGATATGTCTTTCATGCTAATGATGCTGTCTTCTATGGATCAAATATGTAGGTGCTCTATAGTTAAAAATGAGAGATAAATGCCTCCACATGGGGATTTAGTCCAGCTTCTAAAAGGTGTACAAGGCAGAGGAAAGAAATCCTTGAAAGTACACTTATTGAAAAAAAAAAAAAAATAAAAATCATTAACTCTTAGGTAGCTCCAATTAAGTATGATGAAAGCTACCTTCGTTGCACAAGGAATTCAGGTTTATATTTCATGTTTTTTAAATTTCACTTTCCAAAAGAGGCACCTTTGTGTTCCATACCATCAAACCTGGATTTTTCTCCTCTCCTCTCCTCTCCTCTCCTCTCCTCTCCTCTCCTCTCCTCTCCTCTCCTCTCCTCTCCTCTCCATCTCTCCTTTCAAAAATATTTAGAAGACAATCAGGGGAGTGGGAATGATACTCAGGCTCACACGTTAAGTGTTGTGAATTTGAAGAAATATTCATTAAACAACTCAGGAATTTCTCTCAATTCTCTGCACATAACAAAGATTACAAGTTACAGTGAATGGAAAATGAGAGCATAGCCGTATATTTAAGGAGTATATCATAATCCAGGGTGAAATGAACCATGGCTGTAGAGTGGCATCATTTAATTTTATAATTTCCAGTCTTTTGAATACTTCATATGCAGCTTTAATACATGAACAAATAAATGCAGATAGATTCCATAGGCATAGTAGGACATCAAAGTATTTTTTAAAACTTCCCACCCTATCCTTCTGTAAATACTTCTATTGTTAAAATTCTGTTTATGATTTTGACTTTTTTTTTTATAAGAAGTCTTTTTTTTTGTCAATGAATAAATGCATTTTCAGAATAAGTTATGGACTATTGAAATACTGTAAATAATAGAATCACAGAACCATAGAATGGTTTAGCTTGGAAGGGACCTTAAAGATCGTCTAGTTCCAACCCCCCGCCATGGTCAGGGACACCTCCCACTAGACCAGGTTGCTCAAAGCCCCATCCAGCCTGGCCTTGAACACTTCCAGGGATGGGGCATCCACAACTTCTCTGCGCAACCTGTTCCAGGGCCTTATCACTCTCACAGTGAAAAATTTCTTCCTGATACCTGATCTAAATCTACCTTCTTCCAGTTTGAAGCCATTATATCTCATCCTATCACTACAAGCCCTTGTAAACAGTTCCTCTCCACCTTGTAGGTGCCCTTCAGATACTGGAAAGCTGCTATAAGGTCTCCCCAGAGCATCCTCTTCTCCAGGCGGAAAACCCCCAGCTCTCTCAGCCTGTCTTCTTAGGAGAGGTGCTCCAGTGCTCTGATCATCTTTGTGGCCCTCCTCTGGACCCGTTCCAACAGGTCTATGTTCTTCTTATGATGGGAGATTCAGAGCTGGATGCAGTACTCCAGGTGGGGTCTCATGAAAGCAGAGTAGAGGCGCAGAGTCACCTCTCTGGATCTGCTGGCCATGCTTCTTTTGATGCAGCCCAGGATGCAGTTGGCTTTCTGGGCTATGAGCACAAATTGTGGGCTCATGTCAAGCTTCTCATCCACCAACACCCCCAAGTCCTTCTCCTCAGGGCTGCTCTCTATCCATCCTTCACCCAGCCTGTATTTGTGAAGCTTTAAAATGGAGAACTGAATGGAGAATTAATAAAAGCAATTTCTTTCCCTGAATACAGTTTTCTAGCCATTTCTTCCTGTCCACTTTGCATAAAAACTACACACAGTGGTGTTAATATACTATATTTCTTTGTACACTCACAGCATCTTTTAACTTTTTAAATTAACTTCTAACTTAATGTTCCATTACACATTTGTCACAGGAAATACACAAATACAATCATGGAAATACGTTTCTTCAAATCTCCAGTATTTTTGAACTATATGTGTTAGCCTTAGTTACTGTCTAGTGGACAAATGTTGATCTAGCACTCAGTTATAATCAGCACAGCCCATAAGGAATAATGGACTGCTCAACACTGAAATAAACTGGCACAGAAGCTTATCACTACCATTTCTGATATGGTGGCAGTTTCCAATATAACTTGACATATAGAATTTGATAGGAATTCCAAATATAGCTAAGTGATTTGGAGTAAATTGCTGGGACTTTTGAATTGCAGTTTCTTATCTGTATCTGCTGCAGTCTGATTAAGCAATATCGGATTTTTTGTAGCAATGCAAAGGTCTCTGAGTGTTAAGTCAGCTGTCCTAATTTTACAAACACAGCCCTAAGAACAGTTCTAAAAATGAGGTCTAAAATCAGGTTGTCTGGTTACTCCACGGGTTTTGTGAGACTTGCCTGCCCAAGTACAAAAATAAATTAGTTAAATTTTCAGTTTGACTAGTAGCTCTAGTAATACTAGAGAAACTCTTTTAATATGTAGTAGGTGAGGATGCTGCATTGGCTACAGGAAGTGTATTAGCAAAAAGTCCTAAAATAAAAGCGGATCATTGAGACTTGGTTTATGTAATCTAAAGCTAAAGTAGCATTCAAAAAGCAAGAGAATTTTGGAAAAGAGTAACTGAGAAATTGAAACCGAATAAAATGTTCTGTTACAGTAATCTTCCTACAGGCTTCCATATATGCTGAGGTGAAGTCTATGCCATGGATATGTTTGAGCTAGAGGGAGAGTTGAATACATGTATGTGTGTTTAGAACTCTATCAAATGCAATTTGCATATATAGGACAGGTTGTCATTACTCAAATAAGGTACGCCCTCCTCCTACACATTCCCACTTTAGGTATGAACTATGAATATTTATGTAGCATTGTGTTTTACAGATTCGTATAGGAATATTGAAATTATTGAAGGGAGATAAAATACTAATTAGTTCTTTTCCATATTTAGATTTCTACGTTTTAAACGGAAGTTTAAAAAACCTTTTGTAAAACCATGGAAATAAAGCTATATCTGCAGCTACATGATTAAAATAAAGGTAGAGAAACAGGGCAGAAGGGGAATTTAAACAGGCAGAGTTTTATGCTGGTAACTACAAGTTCTTTACTTTAACCCATGGGCAACAGTTGCATTATATTAGGTCATGACTGGAAACCTCATAAAAAAGCATCATCAATTCTGCCTCAGAGAGATTCTGTTCCTTTAGCCCCCACAAAAGATAGTCTCTGGTGTTGCTTTTGTTAGTTCAATTTTATATTTCTGGCTTGGTTTGTTTGTGAGTTTATCCATATTTTTCTGAAGTTCCAGGGAGTAGAAACTTTTAGATCTCTAATATCAGAAGAGGTGAGCCACTGTTTCTAGTGGTATTAACATCCACAGACTTTAAAACTGCAGACAGTAATCTCATCTGCAGTATTAACTTCTAACAGCCTAAAGGTGTAGCTTCATTTTTGTGACAAGTTAATTGTAAAAGTGCTATTTGTGACATCTTTTTAATTTCCTTTGACTTATCCTGTATCTTCAAAGTTTTTCTAACTTATCACTGTGAAGTTGTTTTCAATGAGAAAGTGGCATATTACATACCTTTAGTCACATTGTACAATAATCCCACCTATATTAAATAGCCTTAGATCCCATATAACCAGTCTACCATAGCATGACAAACTTTCTAGGGTGTTTTGACCCTAGATTCATTAGATCAGCTCATGAAGCTGGAAAAAAATATGGCAAGTTTTTGTGCACACCAACCATTTTTAAATCTTATATTCTTATACTTACAAATTTACTAAAATGGTGAACACTACTATTTAAACAGTGAATCTGGAAAGTGTCTAAGCACTACAATATTCCCAGAACAAAACAAAACAAAAAATTATAAAAAAAGCTATATTTATCATATATATAACAACCTTTTGTTGTCAGTTTCTTTAATGACTCATGCTTTTCAGCTTTTCTCTGTGACTATTTATCGTTTAATATATTGGATGATGATGTAGCCACAGGACTCCAAAACCTAAAGCAATTATTTTCAGATTCAAAAAAAATTTTAAAACTTGACAATTCAAGTTTCCATTCAAAGTATATATTAAAGCATTTAGCACTGAAATTAAAAATCAATAACTATATGCAGTGAGGAAAAACCTCAGAAATCACAAAGCACTTCTCTGATTGTGTAAAGTAGAACTAATAATACCCAAATCTATTTCAATAAAAGAAAACGGGCAATCACAGGAAATCACAAACATGAAGAGAATACTTTCCCATGAGTTCATCCAGACTTTTTTCCACTATACAGAGTCTACTTTAGTCACAAAGTTTGTTTGTTTCCTCGGCAAACCTTTACATTTTGGATCTTTGTGTGGACATAACACCTTTTGGTCATTCTGTGTAAGTTATTTGTATTTTTTCTCACTCTTGAAAAGTTATTTTTCAGCTAACTGGTGCCTATATTGCTCTATCTACAGCTGTCATATTCTTAGGTACTGTTTAAGCTTCTATACCTACATCTTCCACATGTCAAATCTGTCTTGCATCTCTACTGCAAAATTTTCTTCTGTGCTAGACTCAATATTTTATTTAATTATTTAATTATTTTATTTTATTTTATTTTATTTTATTTTATTTTATTTTATTTTATTTTATTTTATTTTATTTTATTTTACTTTATTTTATTTTATTTTATTTTATTTTATTTTATTTTATTTTATTTTATTTTATTTTATTTTATTTTATTTATCAGAGAATGATAAATAATGTGATGAACTCTTTTAAAGATGCAGTTGTGTAGATGCTTGTACCAATTTACCTGTCATCACAGTAACTCACTTAATTTCTTGTGTATTCAATTACTATTCCGTAGTTTTCTTGATTATTATTAGCATACCTTGGTATATATAACTGTAGGTCCTTCAAGTAAAGGTATGCAATTCCCTTATAGGTAGTGACTTACTCCTGTATCACCTGAATTACCCATTTCTGAGTAATTAATGCAGTATTTATAATAGTTTCCATATAAATATGAGAAACTACAGCCTATATAGACTGATCTGAAGACTGGAATATCTGAGTAATATGAGCAAACCCATTCCCTGTCGTAATTCAGCTGTCCATCTTCAGTCCTTAAGGTAGGATATTACAGGAGAAAAGGGAGGGTAGGTTCTCGTGGCACATTCTCCTCTTGTGATTGGAAGTTTTCATCCTCTGGCTGTTACCAGAGTATGGGCTACATTCATCTCTGATTCTGAAAGCAGCTTCAGGTTGAGTGCTGATAGCGTTAGCTAAGCATTTTCCTTTCAGGCAAGTACATAGTTACAACTCTCCTGGCTTTGATTTGTTTCAGTATTAGGAAAGGAGAAGCTATCCCAAGGGAGGCATTTGTTTCAGAAAAACAGTGAGTTAAATGCTATTCTCAATTATGTTCGTGTAAAGTAGGATTAAATTCTAGTTAAATTCAGAGGATTAGATCTAAGTTTACATCTCAATACTAGAGATAAGAATTTGACCAATTATTCCCCAAAGCAGATCCTGTAAATCGTTAAGTTTCTAAATTTATATGTCACTTGAAAACTAATTGATGAATTATGTTGATTAAAATTGCTAGAAAATTGTTCAGAAAGATAAGTGTTTTTAATCTATGACATGCAACATAACAGAATGGATATTTAACATAAAAACAAAGGATTTTGATTATTTTTTTTATTCCCTGATTTTGGTGAGTCAAAAAAATTGTCAGAATCACAGAATCACAGAACGGTAGGGTTGGAAGGGACCTCTGGAGATCATCTAGTCCAACCCCCTTGCCAGAGCAGGGTCACCTAGAGCAGGTTGCACAGGAACGTGTCCAGGCGGGTTTTCAATGTCTCCAGAGAAGGAGACTCCACCACCTCCCTGGGCAGCCTGTTCCAGTGCTCTGCCACCCTCAAAGTAAAGAAGTTCCTCCTCATGTTTAGGTGGAACTTCCTATGCTCAAGTTTGTGCCCATTACCTCTTGTCCTGTTGCCAGGCACCACTGAGAAGAGCCTGGCCCCATCCTCCTGACAGCCACCCTTTAAGTATTTATAAGTGTTGATAAGATCCCCCCTCAGCCGTCTTTCTTCCAGACTGAAGAGACCCAAATCCCTCAGACTTTCTTCATCAGAGAGGTGTTCCAGTCCCCTGATCATCTTGGTAGCTCTCTGCTGCACCCTCTCCAGCAGTTCCCTGTCCTTCTTGAGCCAGGGAGCCCAGAACTGGACACAGCACTCCAGGTGCGGCCTCACCAAGGCAGAGTAGAGGGGGAGGATGACCTCCCTCGACCTGCTGGCCACACTCTTCTTGACTCCTCTGTTCCCAAATCAAACTATCTCAAAGAGAGAACAGAAGCAAAAACATGCTATAAGCTTTTCAAATTAATTGGTAATTTAAAAACTTTTTAGCAAGTTATTAAATTGACTCAGCTGGTTTTCCATGTTCAGTTAGCATTTTGTTTGTGCTTGGTTTTTGTTTAGGTTTTGCTTTGTTTTTGTTTTTAAGCATCTAATTTTAGTCCTGGGTCCAGTGTGTTTGAATTTTTTAAATCTTTCTCTTTGCTTGAACTTTAAAAATCTCTATTTAATTTTTTATGATAAAAATATTGGTACCTGTCACATCAGGTTAGTAATTATGCATTAATAATTAATTCCCATCCCATAAAATAGTTGGCAAAATCCATTCTGTTTATGAAATATGATTCAGCATGGAAATACTTTATTTTTCAAGACAGGGAGATTTTTTATTTATTAGTTTATCTTCAATGCCATGCTAACTTTCCAGCAAGTCACCAAAGAATTACTGATAATCTTTAGATTAAAAATAAAATCCGTAATTACAAATATTATTCTTAAAATAAATAATTCAGTAGCAGATTATAGATAATAAATATCCCATTGACTTTTCAGGAGCCTAGTTGACAAAGTCCCCTGGGACACAGTCCTCCAGGGCAAAGGAGCCCAGGAAGCCTGGGTGTTTTTCGAGAAGGAAGTCTTAAAGGCGCAGGAGCAGGCTGTCCCCATGTGCCGGAAGACAAACCGTCAGGGAAAAAGACCAGCCTGGCCAGACAGGGAGCTAGTGTTGCAATTTAGGGAAAAAAAGAGGATTTATGGCCTTTGGAAGGAAGGGCAGGCCACTCAAGAGGACTACAAAGAGGTAGTGAAGCTATGTAGGGAAAAAATCAGGAGGGCCAAAGCCCAGCTAGAACTAAACCTGGCTTCTGTTGTCAAGGACAATAAAAAAAGTTTCTATAAATATATTAGGAATAAGAAGAGGACTAAGGATAATCTCTGTCCTCTAGTAGATGGGGCCAGTAACATAGTGACCAAGGATGAGGAAAAGGCTGAGGTACTTAATGAAGTCTTTGCCTCAGTCTTCAGCAGTAGGACCAGTTGTTCCCTGAGTACCCAGACCCCTGAGCTAGAAGACAGGGATGGGGAGCAGAATGAAGCCCCTGTAATCCAAAGAGAAATGGTGAGGGACCTGCTTCAGCACCTGGAGGTGCACAAATCTATGGGGCCGGATGGGATCCACCCAAGGGTATTGAAAGAGCTGGCGGAAGTGCTTGCCAGGCCACTTGGTATCATTTATGAGCAGTCCTGGACAACCGGGGAGGTCCCAGATGACTGGAGGTTGGCAAAGGTGACACCCATCCACAAGAAGGGCCGGAAGGAGGATCCAGGGAACTACAGGCCAGTCAGTCTGACCTCGGTGCCTGGGAAGGTCATGGAACAGATCCTCCTCAGTGCCATTACACGGCACATGCAGGAGAACGGGGTGATCAGGCCCAGTCAGCATGGGTTAGTGAAAGGCAGGTCATGCCTGACAAACCTGATCTCCTTCTATGATAAGGTGACCCACTTGGTGGATGACGGAAAAGCTGTGGATGTTATCTACCTGGATTTTTGCAAAGCTTTTGACACCATTTCCCACAGCATTCTCCTGGAGAAACTGGCTGCTCATGGCCTGGACAGGTGTACTCTTCGCTGGGTAAAAAACTGGCTGGATGGCCGTGCCCAGAGAGTGGTGGTAAATGGAGTTAAATCCAGTTGGTGTCCGGTCACAAGTGGTGTCCCCAAGGGCTCGGTGCTGGGGCCGGTTCCCTTTAATATCTTTATCAATGATCTGGATGAGGGGATTGAATGCACCCTCAGTAAATTCGCAGATGACACTAAACTGGGCGGGCGTGTTGATCTGCTTGAGGGTAGGTTGGCTCTGCAGAGGGATCTGGACAGGCTGGACCGATGGGCTGAGGCCAATGGTATGAGGTTCAACAAGGCCAAGTGCCGGGTCCTGCACTTGGGTCACAACAACCCCATGCAGCGCTACAGGATTGGGGCGGAGTGGCTCAAAAGCTGCCTGGCAGAAAAGGACTTGGGGGTGTTGGTTGACAGCCGGCTGAATATGAGTCAGCAGTGTGCCCAGGTGGCCAAGAAGGCCAACAGCATCCTAGCCTGTATCAGGAATAGTGTGGTGAGCCGGACTAGGGAAGTGATCATCCCCCTGTACTCGGCACTGATGAGGCCCCACCTTGAGTACGGCGTTCAGTTTTGGGCCCCTCACTACAAGAAGGACATTGAGGTGTTGGAGTGTGTCCAGAGAAGGGCTACAAAGCTGGTGAGGGGTCTGGAGGACAAACCTTATAAGGAACGACTGAGGGAGCTGGAGTTGTTTAGTCTGGAGAAGAGGAGGCTGAGGGGAGACCTTATCACCCTCTACAACTACCTGAAAGGAGGCTGTAGAGAGATGGGGGTTGACCTCTTCTCCCTGATGACAAGTGATAGGATAAGAGGAAACGGGTTCAAGTTACGTCAGGGGAGGTTTAGATTGGATATTAGGAAACATTTCTTCACTGAAAGGGTTATTAAACATCGGAATAGGCTGCCCAGGGAGGTGGTGGATTCACCATCCCTGGAGGTGTTTAAAAAAAGGGTAGATGTGGTACCTAGGGACATGGTTTAGAAGTGGTTTTTGTCAGGGTAGGTTAATGGTTGGACTTGATGATCTTAAAGGTCCCTTCCAACCTCAGCAATTTTATGATTCTATGATCCTATGACTTTATCACACCAATGTTCCTTGTGCCATTTAAGATGCATTACTTTATCAGAGATATTCATATGGGACTGGTAGATATTTCAGGAGAGGAGACTTATACTGGCATCTGGATGCCAGAGAGGATATTCCAGACCATCTCATATGGCAATATACAATACTCTGAAGCAGCTCAAACGTCAGATTTCACTGGATCATAATGGAAGATTAGACATCTAGCAGTAGACACATAGAAGCTTAATTGAGGGCATAGTGCCCTCTCTGTCCCCAGGTAGCGTTATGGTACAAATATCCCATGGGTACTGAGCTATATCTCTGAGAACTATGATCTAAGATATCCAAGGGCACCTCATGTGGCTCCAGATGCAAACAGAAATACAGGCAACCAAATTGAGACCCAGTTTCCACTGTTACAGGAACCCAGGCACTAAGCTTACACACAAAAGTCAACATTTAGATGTCCACAGTACATTGCTGAATACACCCAAAAATACCAGAATCAGCACTTTGATCCATATCTCAGGATAACCTCTTCAGTGATATGAAAACAGATTGTACTTAGAACTGCCTTTTGCATTGTAGCTAATAAATAGAAATCAAATGATACTCAACTTGCAAGAATTCCAGTAAAGTACAGAAAAATGCTGGTAAAGAGAAGAAAAGCGAGTTGAGGTTTTTTCTTAAGTTTAGTTTAAACGTTTCAAAGACAAAGAGCATGTATAGCCAGCTTCTCACAGATCACTGCCAAGAAACGCTGACTGTACAGCTGGACTGATCCAGATTGACATCAGTGGCAGCAGAGTCCAATAGAAGCTTTCAAGAAACAAGATATTCTTGGCAATAAAACTAAAAATATGACTAGTTATACCAGTTCTGATATAAAATTGGCTGGCATTCTTCACATTTTTTAAAGGCATTATCAGTTGAAAGCAATCCAAATGGTGATGAGCAAAAAGAGAGCACCTGCTTTTCATTGATAAACACATACTGCTCAAGACATGAGTTCCTGGATAAAGACACGTGTGTGCTTCTGTAATAACTGCCTGTTTAAGAAATGTCTGGGAAAAGAAAGTAAAGAACAATTAGAACAACATGACTGCATTAAAAAAGGACATTCATGCTGACTATATCTTAAGAGGATAATTTGTCTTGCCATTTTTAATCATTATCAACAATAGCTGTTTCTACAAGGTTTCCTTCCTCAGCCTAGCAGCTCCTTCTACTTTGCTGTTCAGAAAAGTATTTGATTTGTATCAAGTTATTAAAATAAAAATATTTTAATGATAGAAAAGAAAAACATTACCAATCACGTAAACTAAGTATTTGAACATTATAGTGGTTATGTTCTTTTGTTGAGCACTGTTCCAACTAGAACCCAGCCTGCAATAATACCTGAGGACCTTAAACTATAAAATAGAACCCACTATTAAAATCAAGTGAAAAGATTACAGATATGTGGAACATTTAATGCAAAAGTTGTCTAGATCTTTTTTCTTACAAAATTTGCCAACAATTGAGTATGTGAATCCTATTCAATGTACTATTGAATACAAAGACAAATATTTATCAAAACATGAAAAGCAACTTAGGTAAAAAAATATTACTCTTCACAGCTGAACTCATGCACACTGATTATTTTGCTCTCAAACTTAAGACATCGCATATGGTGATTAAAATAAATATGAAAAAGTTGCATAAATTATGCATTATGCCTTAAAATATTATCTGAATTTCAATAAATAATCATTATTTTAAAAAGTAAGAACAAGTATAATTTAAAATAGGCAGATACAAAATATATTCCATTCTTCTAGGATAGAACCAAAAGATGTTTTTAGTACTTGTCATGTTATCACCTGTCAATTAACTTGCCAAGAAACTGAAAAAGAGGTGATTTTTGAAACTGCAAAATAAAAGTCCACACAATAAACTTTTCTGAATTCTTGGACCCAGTCTGAAAATGGTCAAATCTATTCCATGTGGTAATGCAGGGAAATGACAGTTTATGCATACATTTAATATTATACAAATATAGATAGGGTGGAATAGATTTTACGCCAAAACAGGCTAGAAAAGCAGTCTTTGAATGGGATCAGGCAAGCACTGGCAAATACAAGAATTCAAATAGCTCATTTTATTTACATAAAATCCTTAAAAATCCTCTCTTAGAAGAATCAATGCGAACAGGAGAAAGAAGACTTGGACACAGCACTCCTATTTTACATTCTTAGTATTTAGGTCTTTGGCTGCTGAGATATTTCCTGTGTCTCATTATCATAACATAACATCAAACAAGCACTATAGTACTCTATTACCATTTTTTGATTGATTAAATTAAATCATAGAATCATACAGTAGTTTGGTTTGGAAGGGGCTTTTAAAGATCATCTAACTCCAACTCCCCTGCTGTGGGAAGAGACATCATTCACTAGATCAGGTTTCTCAAAGCCCCATCCAACCTGACCTTGAACACTTCCAATGATGGGACATCATTGGGGCAACCTGTTCCAGTGTCTCACTGCCCTTACAGTAAAGAATTTCTTCCTGATATCCACTCTAAATCTATCCTCTTCCCGTTTGAAGGCCTAACAGGTCTACTATGGACATCCAATGTTTTGGAAAAGATCTATGAAACTAAATCAATAATTGTGCCATATTTGTATTTTCTGTCTTCACTGTGACCAGAACAAGGACCATATATTTGTTAGAATGGGGTGAATACAACCACCATATAGAAAACTTCTGCTCCATATACTTTGCATTCATTTATACCCTAGAGCAGGAAGGCATACATGTATGAATATATAAGTCTGTCTAATGTAACTATAGGTGTTCTCATTAACCATATAAATATTAATTTTACTTTTTTTAGTTTCATGGCCTCAAGTAACTTCTGGTAATGATTAATACAAGTTAATTAAAAAGATATAATATTGGTCAGAATGTTTAATTGTTTAACTTTTCAGTTCAATTTATATCTCTATGATCTTATGTTATACTTAAATAGTGAGTCAGAAGTCATGATCTACCTAACTGTAATTTACACCACCCATTAGTTGATATGACTCCTTATGTTACTTTTTATTATTGTGCCCTCCTGAGTAAATAATTCCAGTGTTTTCACAGTGAAGCCTTCTTTGCCCCAATACTTTTCTTCAAAAAGTATGCATAAAACGTATCAAAACTCTAATACGTTTGAACTAGGCTGACTTAAATGAAATTCAGTATTACAAATGAAGAAGTATTATGGCTTTATAGAGATTAATTATACTGTTTCCTTATTTTTTTCTTATATCAGTCTTCATTTGTGCTAATTCATTTTGACATATACTCATATTGTCAGTTCCAGTTCTTAAATGGAACACAGTGAAGGACCAACAGTGTGTGTTGTTCACTCACATTGTATTAAATGTCTTCTATTGTTGTGCTATTCTCTTGCTTTGTCTACATCTTAATGTCCTATTAACTCTTCTCTGATCTTTAGTGATGTAAATAAAAAAAATCATGTTGTCTGTAAACGTATTCCCTTTTTGCTCTGTATTTACATTTCCAACTATTGTAATATTCACTTTATACATAAAATAATAAGATAGTGATGAACAACTGTAGACAAGACAGAAATAAGGAAGTGCATCAGCTGAGTCTGTACAGTAGTCACTGTATTACTTCTTCCCTTTGAAATGCATTACCTTCCTTACCCAGTAAAAAAAAAAAAAATAAAAAAAAATTAAAATTGAAAGGATGAAAGGATTCCAAATGTCCGTGTCTTCACTCTGTGCTTTTAAGCTTGCACTTAAAACATGGAGTTTGTGATCTTCACTAGGCTTTGCTTGTGGAACAAAATGATAGCACCAGACTTCCTTAACAGAGCATGAGGAGGGACTTTCTGAAAGTCTGAAGTGATTATATTAACTGTTCTCTTTTTCACAGTACTCTCGCTGACAAGCAGAAGATTCCAATGTGGAGGTTGTCAGATGCTTTTGATTGAATATGCTATTTGGGAGCCAAAACACTTCACAAACACATATTGCTTTTTTTTTTTTTTCTTAATCCTTTCCCCATCCTTTCTTACTCTTCCTCCCTTGCAGAATAGATTTTCCAAGACAGTTCCCTTCAAAATATACATTTATAGACATGCAAAATTTTTGTGAAATTGAATTGTTTTCTCCCAGCCATTGCATCTAGCGAATTAGAGAGATAGCTTTCCTTTTTTTAATTTGCTTTTATTTATTTATTTACTTATTTTTACCTAAGCCATGTTTTTCTCCAATCATCCTTTGCATTTTCCACAATACAGTTAGGGGTATTCTTTGGCTTTTCCCATTTATGAAGAGGTTATTCCAAGGCTGTGAACCAGCAGTGCAGAGCACACTGCCACCACTTCTACTCCGCTCTCTTCCCTGGTAGTAATCCTTGCACATCCAAGACAGGAACTTTCCCTGTTTTTAATGTTATTTTTTAGCTATCCAATATTTTTTATCAAATCTGTACATAAATATGTATGGAATTTTAAATTCTATTCTGATTATGAAAGGAAAGGCTTTTTTTTTGTGTGTGTGAACACTGTCTTTACCTGTGATATGATAGATCATAATGCAGAGTAAAAGTGAAAATTGCCCTTTAAAAAATGAGTAGTGTTAATTGTGTAGACATTTTGTAGACATGACAAGAAATCTGTCTTTTCTCCTGTGAGTTTAGAAAAGAGGCGGGCTGAGGAATGAACCAGCAATGTTAATACCCAAACTTGAATGGGTGGAGAAGCAGCTTATTAAGTACTATTAAGTCCAGCTCCTGAAAAGCCTGACGGCCCATGCAGTAAAGCTTGTCTTACCAGTTTATACTAACCTTAGCTTACTTATTCATTATATAACACATAAGAAAGTTAAAACTGTCTACAGTCATCAAATAGGAGAACATAATATGCTCTAATTTTATTTAATTTTACCTTCAGTGTCAGAATAGCAGGCTACCTTAAGATTTATTCTGTAAAATTTTAGTGCACTATTTTCAGCAGTCTCTTGGTTTGTTCACTCTTGACAAGTAAATTGAAAGTTTTTAGTATTTAAAATATCACGGAAGCATGTATTTTTCAAATCAGATGAGTGGAATAAATTTACTTAGGTTAGAGATCTAGGGATAGACTCATATTTTACTCTGCAATGTCTGATCAATTACAAAGGAGATATAAAAGTCCTGATTTTATTCTCACTTCTTTTTTTTTTATTTTAATATAGAAGTGAACCCAGTGATTTTGTTAGAGTCATTTCTGATTTGAACTCAAAGAGTGAGAAAAAAATACATTCTAGGTTTTTTCTTTTCTTTTCTTTTTTTTCTTTTTTTTTAAACCTTTTGGACCTTGGTTGTCTGAGATATTGACACTGTCCTTTTGATATAAGACACAACTCCTTAAAGCAATGAAGATTCAGATATAGTGCTTTTCAGAGAGCAACTGGTGGAAGACAAGAAAAAATATGACTGTAGCTGAGTACAGATTCCTTATAATTTTATCAAAAAATAGAAATAAAAAAGGGGAAAGTCCAGGAAAACAATCAAACCTCAAGTCACAATTTTAATATTATAATGAAACACAATTGCATTTCCACTATTAAAAAAAATGATATTTAGTACTTAGCTGTATTACTTCTATAGAGTAGAAGTAATTCTCCATTGCTTATCATGCTTTCTTTACTGCTTTGTGCTCTCTCCTTTTGGTCAAGTATATTTTTGGTACCACTTTCTTACTTTCTAAGTTCTCCAGTGCATCTCAGTGGATTCTTTTTAAAAGTACTGGTGCTAAACTAATAAAAGTACTATAAATAATAGTATAAATATGAGGCTTATAAATTACTGCTGCAGATGTTCAAACTATTTATAGTAGAAAAATATGCAAATGACAAAGGAAAACTTGATTGGATAGATCAGTATCACCACTGAGGATACTGATTTTGTAAGGAAATCAACTGAACATGCACCGAATTATATTTTTATCCAAAGATCTTTGCATAACTAAAATAAGATTGATATTGATCAACTTCACAGTGGTCAGAGAATACCTTTCCTCTTCTTCACTGATGCCAAAGGTTAAAGAGGTGATTTGTCTGACTGAACTACACCTTTGGAAGGCAGAAGATGGGGTACTTATTTATGTATTCACAGAACCCCAAAATATTTAATACTGATTATCTAGATTTATTTTTGCTATGTGACAGCTTTTAAACATTCAACAAACTTCTGCCTTTTGTATCTATCATGGTTTAACACCAGCCAGCAGCTAGGACCACGCAGCCACTCTTGCAGTTCTCCCACTTCCCCCAGAAGGGCAGGGAGAAGAGGAAGGAAAGAAGGGGAAAGGGAAAGAAAAAAAACTTGTGGGTTGAGACAAAGACAATTTAAAAGTAACAATAACAGAAAAGGAAGATAACAATAATAACAACAATAATATCAATAATAACAATAATGACACAAGTCGCTCTCATCACCTGGTGAATTGGCACTGTCTGGAGCAGTAATCATGAATTCCCACCCCCCCAGCAAACCCCTATTTATATAGTAAGAATGATGTCCATGGTATGGAATATTGCATTGGCCATTCATTCATTCTATCTATGTTCCTTCTCAGCTTCTGCGGGAAGCTGAAAAAAAGTCTTGAAAAATATAAACATCACCTGGAAACAACTAAAACCATATGCATTATTGACATCCCTTTCATACCAAGTCTGCAATGCTACAGCCACTAGGAAAAAAACATTAACTCTATCCCAGCTGAAACCATGACAGTGTGGCAGTTTTGAAGACTTCCCCTTCACTCCTTTGAGCTTTATTTGATGATACTGAAGGACTTGCTCAGCATAAAAGCAATCATTTAGGGAAAAGACTGGAATATCAATCATTTGTCAGCCCTACAGAAACCCACCCATGTATGGAAGAAACAGCCTCAACTAACAGACAATCCCATTTCTCACCATTTCTGTAGGCTATTTTCTGTATTTGCTTTTTGCATTTTCTTCACTGTTAGCATTTGTCCCCAGCAGCAAGTAGCCAATATCATGAGTACCTTCTACTTCAGTGCTGCCAGAAATGCAGTCTTTTATAAACACTCTCTTTGCAAAAAGAGGCAATACAGCTCTTTCTCAATCAAAAAAATGGCCAAAATCTCACTTGACTCATTCAGAAAACAGAATTATTGTTAAGAAAATGTAGCTAAGGGTTCAACAGTTCATGAAAAACTAAATTTGTCACTGCTAAAAAGAAAAGTGTAAGTAGAGGCAATCAGCCCATCACAGCTTCAAGGACCTGGTTAGTAAAATTACAAAGTTGAAGTGCTGGATCTTTTCTTAAGTCAATGTTACACATTAGCAATTAATTTATAACAGAAGGCATAATTAATGTCAAATTTCAACCCAACCATGAAACCACACAGCAACTGAAACATGGGAAAAAAAGTATTTGAAAATCATTGACATATGTACGGTAGCTGAACGAAGAGTGTAAGGTATGAAATAAAATAAAAAATTCTAAGTCTTGATGGAAATATCTTACTGTCCCTTGAATTACATAAACCCTAATTGTTTCAGTGGCAGTATTTATTTCCTAATGATGTGCACCTGTAATATATTGCTAGATCCAGATCAATGGGTTGGTATGCCAGATTCATTTCATGTGCGTGTCAGGTTTAGATTAAAAATAAATTGCTAAGCAAAGCTCAGTCAGGCTTAATGCCAAAGGCAGAAGGTTTTAAATGTAATACAAGTCTTACAAAGGTTGGCAAAGGTAGCTTTCATAACTTCACCTGCCTTGTCAGAATCAAGATAAGAGAAAAATCTGTATGTATGATATGGACTTCATTAGGTAGGGTCCTTCCTTCGACATCTTAGAAATTTGGAAGGATTCATGAGTAAATCCAGGCTGTGCAAGTAACTGTCATCCTCAAAACAATTTATTTTTTCTATCTTTCCATTCAGCAATAACAGCAAATGAAAATATTACATGCACCTTTAAAAAAGCAAATGAAACACACCGGAATTAATAATTTTTTTCCCACATAATTTAAAGGCCATATTCTCCTTAGCTGATGCCACTTCATTTGAAGTATTATTAAAAGTGCTGAGAGAACTGGCAGAGAACTTTATGTAAAAATCTTTCAACTTTTTCCAGTCCCTCAAATAGACCAAGTTTATTAATGGTCCAGGCAAACATTGGGGCCTGTTTTTTCCTTGAAGACAGCTTTGTTTGAAGATCAATACCCATGTTACTTACGCAGACTTATCTGGAAAGAGTTTTCATTTTTTGTTAAAGGTCAAAAGGATGTTTTCTAGAAAAGACCTCACTGTTTAAAGGAGTGTTTAACATAGTGTTTTAACACAGAAACTTACAGGGCTTTGGAGAGAGGGACCATATCGAGCATTCATGAAAACTTCAGAAATAAAGTTTTTTCATGTTCAAGCTAGAATTTCTGTGTAGGTATATAGGTGGGGAGAGTTGAAAGGCACCCAAACAGCAGATAACCCTTTGGTAAATCAGAAGGTCGGTCTATGTACGAGTGCTGGACCATGTGATTCAGGTCTGGTACTGGAACTTTAATGTCCTGCTTTGTGTATCAACATCTTAACCATGGGCTCTTTTGAGGCGGCTTTTCAGGACCTCCAGAAAATCTTTCCTATAAAAAGGGCTATCAACAAGTATCAGCTACTGAGCTGGAGATACCAGTAATATGCTCACACAAGGCTGCAGTATAGCCAAAAAGTCTGCTACCTTTCATGTAATAGAAGAGCTCTTTAATGTTCCAAATATCTAACTTCAAATCAGCATTGTGTAATCCATGAAACTACATCAGACGTTAATGGGGACTTTGTCATTACATGTTCAACAGTCCAATGAGTGAGTTTGGGAAATAGTATACTCGGCTATACCCTGTGGTGTACTCTCTAATGGTGAGTGATTCCTTTTACCGGTTCTGCTGTCTCTTGGATACTAATCGGTTTCAGTGTTTCACTGAAATCCCAGGAGTCACTCTGTTGAAAGTGGGTATATTTTTTATTAAAAATATTATTTCATTCACATTTTACTATCCATGTGGCAGAATGGGTGCAATTGGAAGTGGTAGGAATCAAAACCTCTCCCATTTATCATTAAGGCACCAGGAACAGCTTTCATATGTTACCATGGATAAGAAATAAGCAATATAATGAAATGAGACTTAAGGTAACAAATGGTTAATTAAATGTACATTAGTAAGGGATAAAATCAATTGGTACATATCCAATCCAGCCTCTGAAAAAAACATTTTGCAGCTGTATTTCCCTTCTTTGGATGTTGAATTTGGTTCCCTTAACATAGTTCTAGGCAGTAGACATATTACAATTAATTGGTATTTTAGTATATTCTCTGATTGCAGGGTTGATTCTCAAAAGCCAGTAATTGAAAATCAAAATACTGAAAGGGTCACAAAAATAGCTATCAAGTATAACTCACTTTCATATTGGCTGCTGGTGAGGAAGAGAGCAACAAAAAACATCAGAAAAAGTTTCAGAGGATTTTAAGATATTATTGAAGCAATAACACGAATAAGCATAATTTGATTAGAGTCATTCAGCATAGGTTTAAGAGGGGAAACTCACTCTCAAGCAAATTAAAAGGTCTTCAAAGGTGTTATTGTCATGAAGTTCTGAGTGACTTTGGGTGATGGTAATGGGATATGGACCGACTCACCTCTGGGTCATTATTTCAAATTTGCCCAAGGTCAATGGCAACCAAAAGTTGTCAGTATCTTATGGCTTAGTGACCTGTGTGAAATAAGCTGAAGGTCTCCTTTGTATTCTTATTGGACAGTAGCCCACATCAAAAAGGCACCCTCACAATTGATGCTGCTTGTTGGCAATCTTAACAGTGATGAAGGGGCTGCATGGACATGCAGGCTGCACTCTCTCCTGACCTGTGCAGGTGATCTTTCCAGGTAAAGACTGAAATATGCTGGGAAGTCAAAGCAGTGATATTCTAGCAACAGTGCCTTTGCTGTATCTATACAGATATGTGAACAACCTAACTCAAGCACTATATGAAAATAAGAATTTAAAAAAACAAAAAAAAGGAAAGAAAAAGTAAACAGAAAAAGAAAAAAGAAGGAAAAACAGAAAAAAGAAAAAGGACACAGTGTTAAAAGCTTGTGCTTTGTTTGTTTTAGTCTATATGAATAATTTCCAAAAAAGATTTCACAGAGGACATAGTGAATATTGCAAGTTTAACAAAAATACTCTAGAATATAAAGCTTAACTAAATCTGGAGATAAGTGTGTGTCTTGGGGAAATTTATCATGAAGGCATAAAAGGCATGTTACTTCATCAATACATGTACACAGTTCAAGTGTCAATGAAATATAATCTGTACAAATGTGATAGGCATAAAATATATTTTAAATTTATTGGAAAATATAAACACTACAGGTATTTATTAATAATAACATAGTAATGAGCGTTTTTATTTATTCCAAGTTATGAAGGCACTGATCAAGGATAGCAATCTGAGATGCTAGAAACTTAAAAATGTCTCAAACATTGAGAACATGTTGAGAACATTTTTGGCTAAAGCCTAACGCCTGATATGACTGGTCTGAGTACTGCTTACTTTTTTTTTCACCAACTCATCTCATTATTCTGTCTGCACAGCTTTGTCAGATTATTTGGAAGCCTAGAAGTAAGAGTTCTACCTGAAAAGCAAAGCAGTGATTTTACTCCTCGTCCCTGCAGACTCTCCGTGCCACACTTCCTGGGCTGTCACCACAAATTCTGCTATGAGCAAGGAAGAAGCCTCCTGCTTATTTACACTCCCAGGGACTATCCCAGAAAGAAATGTCCTGAATCTCAAATGACTGTAGGTGCCTTCTGAGACAGCCATCAACTCATGCATACCACTTGCCTGATACTGAATGTTATCTGACAATAGGTAGCTCCCGAGCCAACGTGTGGTACTTCAATGGTAAGCACTAAATTCAACGATCCATATATGATCACTGCAGAAGTGATCTTGTATGCAAATGCAGAAGCATATTGTAGATGTGGCAGCAGATTTCAGAAACAGAGATAGATAAGACAACCTGTGTAGGTTAGAAGTTACTTAGTGCTGACAGTATGTCAAATGAGATGAATAAAAACACAGTTAATATAAACTTAAAACCAGAAAGCACTGAAAATAAACCTATTGAAAAAAGGTCTTGCTCTAACTCTTCTTTTAAGTGTACAAATGTTTTAAGTGGCAATCTGCAGGTTTAAAAAAAATTATAAGCTAAAGAATTTTGTTTAAATTTGCTGTTAAGATAAAGATATAAATCATTCCCTATCTTAAATGCATCTTTCAAAGATGAAAAATTTTCTTTAAAACAAACCCCTGCTGACATACAGCAAGAAATTGGGCTGCACCAATCCAGTACAGAGATCCAGTATGGGATTTCATTGCTAATTTTCTCCTAAATATACAGCAGTTCTTGCATAAAGCGTCAAAAAGAAGTGAATCAGTTTCTCTAAGTTCTGGGCTGTTTATGCCGACTACTACGCTGTGATCACATTCTAATTTGGAGGTTTTTTAGCCCTTAAAGTCTTAATTAAATCCTTTTATTATTCAGAGCCCGCCTTCAGCTGACCTTTCATTTGAATCCAGTTCCACTGATCCAATCATACAATAAATGGTCACAGGGTCAGGTTTAGAGACATCTGAATACGTGAAATTTCATATGAAAGAGAAAGTGCAAAATAACAACAATGAAAAAAGGGAAATTCTGGGCTGAGGTTTATATTTAATTCTGTATTTGTGACACACTACAACAAGATAAAACACTTGTGTATTTTTTAGGGGTTAAAAGTAGAGGGAACATAGTTTAACCAGGAAATGAAAAATAAACAATGGATAGAAACAGAAAAATTTCACTATAATGGTAATAACCACATGGCATAATTTGCCACCAGGGTCAAAACAGAAAATGTTATCTATCAGATAAGAGAACAAGCCATTTTCTGAAGAGGAAAGAGAATGGAGACAAAAGTGACTTTTAACCCTACTTTTCAGCTCAGGTTTTCCACTTTAAGAACTCTGTGTTTTCTATATAGCGCTACTCTAGGGAACACTGATCATATCTTGCCAAAATATGCATCATGGAAATAGTAAAGCTGAATTTCCTTTTTTATAGTACTTTGCAAACGTATCATATACAATAGAGGCAATCACAGAGTTTTATTACAAATAATCAGAACAATGGGATATTTTTTAAGATTTTGTTCTCCCATTCTTTTTCAGGATAAAAGACCAACAATTTGATTTATTCTTAAAATAAAAGAATCCAAAATATCCACTCTAATGAGGGCATTTTTAAAAATAATTTACTCCTTTTGATTGTATTAATGCATATGAATGAATTTGTAACAAATGGAAATATCAAAGCTAAATTCTACCTTCTAAACCTCTCATTGCAACCCTTCAAAGCAAATGTTTGTTTAAATTTTCACAATTTCAAAATCTTAAACAATTACTTTAATCAAAATTCTAATTCCTGACAGAGGAAGTTTTCAATTATTTTGCCCAACTTGATATGATGCTTTGCCTAAATTTTCTTTCTTTGCCTTCAGAAGGAGAACAAACTCCAGGAATCACCCTATCTGCCTCTTTCATTGCTTTGGGTCAGTTCAAGTTTACACTTGGATAGTTTATGTTCCTTGGTTCATTTACATCCATGACAACAGTTCTTCACTTTAGATGCCTAAAAGGAGAGATATCCAAGGTTCCCAGAAGGATCTTTTAATAATATATATTTGTGCATAATAATATATTTTACTATCACATGCACCAGCAGCATATGCTCTTTAAGAAGATAATATAAAAATATTAATTAATTAATTAATTCAGTTTTTTAATTTTGTCAAGTTAAAGGTGAAGGGGGATGCGTCACATTTCTTTATCCCTTTATTATGATGAATAAGCCATGTTTTAGTGTGGTTTGTCATTCATAAATAATTTTCACGTAGAACAAACTAGTTTATGTTTCTTTTCTTTCTATCTATCCACCTATCTGTACCAGCAGATACCTATACCAATACAGATAAGTACATAAATGCGTAGGTAGATACATGGATGGATATGATGAATAAAATAAATTTTTAACTATTTCAGTGTGTCACAGTACATAAATTCTACCGCAGCTGTTATCCACAGGATTACTCTCATCGGCAAAACGTTAAGCAATGGTCTATGAAGAGCTGGTTGGCTATAGTTGCCACTTCGCATTGGTCTAAGGTGTTCCTAATTAAGAAGAGATACTTATACATGAAATAATTTCCTAGTTGTACTTTATCTGTATAAAATCTCACTGGTCCCACAGAAAGCTGTTGGATAAGAGCAGGACATGAGGCATTTATTTGGTGCTAAAATATAATCCACAAGAAGTTAAAAAAATCTTTGCCACTTGTAATTTCTTTCTTTCTGCCGCCCCATCATTTTCATATTTCTGGTATGGAACTCTGCTAATCAAAAGGATTTTTGCAACTTTTTGTGCGTATCTTGCCATAATATCTTGTGCTTCATTCACCTGGCAATCCAATTGTACCTGTTTTACGTGCTGTCCTTTTTCACGATTTGTTGTGAAAGGGGCAATTTTAAACATTTATTACACATGAAGTCAGTGCAGAAACTCAGCCTCCTGATTCTTAAATACATTAGAAAAATATTTATTTTGTGGAATTTAGTCTACTTGCTGGAAACGTTGAGGCAATGAGATGTGAGGTATTGTGGCAGAATGCTGCAAAATGTATAATAAGCAGCAATCTTGTTTGACAGAGAAACTGAGTCTTTGACCTAACAGATCTCCAACTCTAACCTCTATGAATCTATGATACTCAAACATGCTGCAGTCAAGCCATTTCAGCATGGTATTAATTCCTCTTTCACACTCTGTGAATATGTACGTATGTACGTGTGTGCATGTGCCGTTTTGTATAAAAGTAAAGCATCCTTTATTTCAATGGTTTTACCTGAAACTATATGATGCTTAATATTCCGCTATTCTGTTCTCCCATAAATTATTGTGTTCACTATTCCACATCATAATAATCTTAATACTTCAGCTTATGACATTTCATTCTCTTTTATCTTACTGCTGAATCATACTTGCTTATGTATGTTACACATGTGCACCTACAAGGGAGGAAAGATAAAATACAAAAGCCTCAAAAAACAATCATTGCTATATTTTGAAACATTACAGCAGCCTTGAAAAACAATGATTCATCCAGCACTGGTCATAGCATGTAAAGGCAAATGTTAAATATCCCTCTGTCATTAAAATTAACATAGTGGTAAAAGAAAGATATATTAATTTATTTATTTATTAATTTATTTTTGGCTATGTGGTCAATGGAACGTGCTTAAAAACAAAGAACCCTTCACTAGTGCTTGCTCTTTTTTCCTCATTTATCTTACATTCTACTAACAAGAATCAGCTTTCTCTCTGCAAAAAAATCCAAACTGCTTATCACTCAGAGGATATGCAAGAAAAAGCTCCACATTTGTGGGCAGACTCTTATCTGTGGCATGCAGAAACACATGAAATATCAAAATAGAAATGCATCAACATTAATGTCAGTGAAGAGAAGGGAAGCAGAACCTGCCACTTTGATTAAGAGATCACCTGACAGAACTCCTTCCTGTGCATGGAGAACAAATATATAACTCTGGCAACCAGGCAGAGTTACTGTTTTCTCAAGTCACAATTATTAATTGCTTTGTAATCTTTGTTGCACCTCACTCTAGTTACTCTATAGCACGTAAGACTGAAGGCCAGACTTCTTTGTTTATATTTGTTCCGTATCAAGTATACTAGACCTGTTTCTTCTTAGATGGGAGATTAGATTTCTACAACTGTTTATGCCTCTCCTGTAATGACCCATTTCATTAGTATATTATATGAGTGGTTTTAGGTAATGGACTTTCCAGAAGTATCAAGATCTTTTTTTTTTATGTCGTTCGTCTTATTTTCTGAAATAACCTGGTATATGCAAATGATAGATTTCACCTGCCAGAGAGACTGCTAGTCAGGAACTGTAAATGTACTTAAAAAACATGTGATATCACTTTATTTAAGCTATTATTCCAGTACCTCAGATTTAATACACTTTCCCAGCCACTCCATTCTGAATGCTGAATAGTATCACAAACGGGTAAGTGACAGTAAAATGGCACCATCGGAAACTCAGTCTAGTCCGATGCCACAGGGACTTAAATGAACCAGAGTCCAATTGTCTTTGTATCCAGCTGTTACACCTCACTGAATATTCTATCCGCTACACCATTTAGTTTAGTTCAAGATAGTCCTTGTTTTCAATAAAAGAGCTTCCTGAAAACCTAACAAACTTTTATTCTCACTGCAATTTTTCAATTTTATTTCCCACTCCATCCCCTGAAATAATGTCAGTAAAGAACAGAGAGGATCAAAAGCCACTGGCCGCTGAGGGATTCAAGTGTGGGACCAGCACTGGTTACTAACTGCCCATGCTATCAGGATCTTAGCTTATTTAAGTACGTTCAGTTCCTGGTAAGGAGAGGAACAGACCATGCGTGATTTAGCTGTCCCCCTCAGCAGTCATCAAGCCTAATCCTTTTCTAATGTGTAGCCTTTAGAAAGGATATAAAAACAGATTTTTACTCTCCCCATTCAGAATACAAGCAGATTGAAGTCAGACCCTATGACATTTCGGTACCCCACACTGAGTACCCTAACAGTGGTTTTGCTGCTCTGCACTTAATAAAGCTCTGCACTAAGCCTGTAAAGAAACATCCTTAAGAACATGCGGACAATTATCATAAGTATAACTAAAAGCATTACATTGCTATTTTTAAAAGGTTCTGGGTAATCTAGTGTTGAAATTGTACTGCACAGAATATCTTTTTCGATATATAATTTCATGGAGTGCTGTGTTTCACTCCTTTGACTTTCACTGCCCCATCAGATTACTTCCTCACCCATAATTTCTGAAATCTGTTTGGCAGTATATAATGGCTTGGGGAAAATGCATGTTGCTTTTTGTGTCCTTTCAGGCTATTAATCATTAGTAACCTTGTATTCAGAGTTAGTTCATTAAATATGTATGCCTTTTGGTAATCTGATGCCTAATATATATTACAAACATTGTGCACTAGCAGCAATTATATTCTCTCTAATGGGTTTTGTAATTGTAGTGCCATGTTGGAGAAGCCTGTGAAGTCTGAAATTCTAAAAATATCAGTAAAACAGATTCTGCTAAATGATAGCTCAGTAATAAACACATGGAGAAAGGTATTAGTTTGGAAAACGATAGGATAAACTATGTAGGGAACTGAATTGTTAAGATTCATCTTTATTTCAATCTGATGAAGAACAAAAAGATGAGGGAAAAAATCATATCACAAACACTGCAAAATATCAGTCATTGTTTAGTTCACATGTCCTTACTGCTCTAAACTTACCCTACTTCAAACTTGCTAAAGTTTTGTTGGTTTGGTTGGGTTTTTTTTCCAGTGCAAATGATCCTTTTGAGAGTTAGATAATCAAGCTAAATAATTAGAATATTCTTGGTGGAGATCTCAACAGATTTAACAGATTTTCCACTTTCTGCAAATAAACTACACCATGAATATTTACCAAAAACATTTGAATAACAGGAAAATTAATACCTCAGGTACCTTTAATCTATTTGTTTTATGCTGGTAAGTCTGCAATAATAAGGGCAATACTATGTTAGTAACTAAAAATACCTAACAACAAAACAAAACAAAACCAAACCAAAACCAACGATAGACCTTTATTTATGGGGCTTTTTTCCTCTGTACTTGAATGAACTTTCATAGAATATGATAAGCTGTCAGAAAATATTTGACATGCTTTAGAACTGATTTAGAAAATTTACCTGGACTATAACTGGTAGTAGCAAGTTGTGATGTTTAGGTGCATAATGAAGCTTTGGTCTGGTTGTAACCTAACTGAAGAATATTTATTTAAAAAAGGGGTTATGAAAGTGTTCTTTTTTTCAGTTACAGAGGTTTTAAATATAGACACTTATGACATTCAGAAATATCACCGGCATAGAGCTAGGTCTATGAAATTTGAGAAGTGCTGACTCCAGAATTTCTGACTCGTTACAGGTGATGAGGAATCATTGTGACTGAGAATCCAAATGATATTTTGTCATCTAATATCTTACATTTCTGTGGTGCAAGAAAATCTTTAAGGTTCTTGCTAGGCTATATTAATAAAAAGCTGTCTGCCACACCCACAAAGAAGGGCAGAGGAACAAGGGCAGGTGGGGAGCCAAAATAGTACCCTGCCCTGGCAAATCCCGTTCCCAGCACAGGAGAGCCATCAGCCCATTAAAGGCTCCTGCACACACACAAAGGCATAGAGAGGCATGACAGCAGATAGGGGAACCCAATAATCCAGACAGAGACACAAGCCCCCAACCCATTTCCTCCTGCAGCTGTCTCAGGGGAGCTTCCATTCTCTTGCGCTGGAGCACCATGCTGCAGCTGTCTGGAGCATCTTTCCGATGGAGGGGTGTTACTGCCTGTTTAGGTTTTGAGACACATTATGGGATGCATAGGAAAAATATGTTGGGATTGTGCAATGCTTATTTGTGGATATTTAGCAGATGAACCAAATGTGGGGAAAGGGAAGTATCAAGGTGTTTTAGGAGGAACAGGTGTAAAATAGAGAGACAAGGGGATAAAAGGGGCAGAGTGCATGAAGACAGGCACCTGGTAAGTACACTTGGCTGGCCATGTCCTGTACCTGATGAGTGCAGTTTGTCCTGATTTCTTATTAAACACCACTCATAACTGGTTTCCTGGGTGAGGGGACTGTATTCTGTATGTGTGTGTGTATGTAGTGGTCTGTACCGGCAACTGGAATGGAGTGTAGCCTCGGTAGCTCCTATGTCCAGATGACAGCTACTGGAGGAATCTGCACTGTATATACGTTTATATTTCTATTAACAGACCTTCATACTGATCAGCCAGAGAGAGTAACAGGATAAGGCCATTTGTGCTGTATATTTCTGCATATGTTGATCTGCATGGCTGGCTGTATATACAGTATATGTGCACCATATATGTGTGTTTGTGGTGTGCCTATCAGGAATACCTTCTCAGCCCCACTACTGGTTGGACCTGGGGGCATGGAGCTGCTGCAGCCTTGCCTATCAGGTTGTTGCATTCAGAAACTCCCCAATAGAGCTGAGCCCTCAAACCTTTTCAGATTTGAGTTTAGTTTTCTTATAAGAAAATGTAATTTATAGGAATGGCTTGTTCCATTCAACTTGTAAAAATGGTCATCAGCTCCTCATCTCAACAAACTGCTGTTAAATTATTTGATTGAACAAACTATGAATTCTGATGAATTTATTTTATATTATTTGGAAATTTCAAGTTAATTGTTTTACAAAATATGTAAATGTTTATATCAGCATTTACTGAGAGCTGTTCTCGTACATCAAGAAAGATTCAGAGGAGTTAGACAAGGTAAAGAGAAGGGCAACTTAAACAAATTAGGGAACAGAACAGATATTTTTTAAGGTGAATTTGAAAAGGCTAGGGCTCTACTTTGAAAAGGCTAAGACTCTACTTCAAAAAGGAGAAGGCTAAGAAGGTACATTGTTAAGATTTAGAAAAAATAAGATGAATGGATAAGAAGAATACAGAACTGTTATTTGCCAAATCCCACAGCACTGGACATAGGGGGCTCTTACTGAAGCTAGTACAACAGAAACAGAAAAGAGAAAAAAAAATGTACTTAAAACACAATTCTGGAGTTTATTGCTATAGTGGGTGAAGACTATATCATCAGATTCTAAAGTGGATTAGAAGAATTCGTAGACAGCAGGTCCATAGACAGATATTAAAGTGAATGCATAGGAACGTACCTTATAATAACCCTAATTTAATGACTAGGGATAATAGAATTCACAAGGGAAATGGACTGCACTAGCCAGGCTTGTATGCTGTTTTGAAATGGCATATCCCACTGACATTACTGGAAGCAGGACTAAGTGGATGGTTACTCTGACTCCAAGAACATTTCTTACATTCTTATTTTTATGTACTTCCATCAGGTTCAAGAGTCCATTTTCTGAAGTGTTACACAGATGTATTCCATAAATTTGTGATTGAAGGTCCTCATTCTGCAGTTTTCCACATGAAGATGCACTCTTGCATGCACAGTTTATCTAATTTCCACTGTCACACCAGCACAATAAAAACAGTAACAGGTTTATGGCCTGAGACTTTTAAAAGTTTCAGAAAGATAAAATGATAATTAAAGAAATAAGTTCCAAAAAGGAATTACAGTGACAGTTAATCAACTTAGCATTAGCAGCATGAATAAAATATCATAACAGGAAATACTGCTTAGAACCACAGTCTTAAAATACAACATCAAAAGCATTTTAAGCATTTGCTAGGAAGTAGCCAGGTAAAGTCAATAGACATTGTATTTTTAGAAGATTCTTTAGAGCCGGTCAGTAGAATCTTCTGATTCTGTCTCACAATTTAAAGAAAGCTCTGCTTTTAGGTCAAATGGTTTGAGAGAATGCTCTTCTTGGAGTACGCAATAAAGCACTTTAGAGTTCACCATTTCTATTGCAGAGCATGTCCCCTTCAGAAAAGTAAGAAATTATAGTAAACGTAATATTGATAATGGATAAATTACAAAGATTGCTCTCCCTTCACGTTGGACAAAATCGTGACTTTGTTTAGAAAGAAAGACCTCCATTAATTTATAAAACTTACTAATCGGTGAAGACGGTATTAAGAACTTATGGGGAAGAAAAGTCTTTTCCTTTACAGTTTGGCTTTGCTTATCCCACAATTTATTGCCTTTTTAGTTGAAAAGAGGATTGAGTAAAATGCTCAGCTAGCTAGTAATAAGTAAGCTGTTTTCAGTCCAGGTAGGAAGAAAAATATCCACCCATAAAAATAACACTAGAAAGACAAGTTGTGATATATACCTGATGACTCAGTGCCTATGACTCCTTTTTTTTTGTCTGAATATCACCCTCATGCTACCCGTTTCACTACAGAGCTCTCATTTAAAGCAAATGACAACCATTGAGGTAATTTTAAAATAAATATATCATTAACATCTCTAAACATTACAAATTTAGAAAACAGTTGTATGCTGTGAGGCATTGGTATGCAAGGCATAATTGTCTTAGCTTTCAGCATAAGCAACCCTTTAAGAAGCTGCAGTATACTGTTTCTGATGCTGCTGCTGGAATATTTAAAACAAAATCTGTGGAAGTCTCTCCTCATATGGAATGCCTCTTCTTGGGTGTAAGGCAAGATTTGAAACTGTACAGGATACTTTTAATCAATGATTACTACCAATTATTCTCAATATTCAGAGCCTAAAATTAAGCACACAGCTCATTTAAGTTGAATACTCCAGAAATTCTCTCCTAACCTGACAGGAGTCTGGAAAACTTGGACATCAACTGCCTGCTGTGTGGGCAGAATCTAAATTAAATATTTGAGTCTATTGTCTGGGTCTGCAGGTGCAAAAATGGTGTGTAAAATCAGTAACTGTAACAAAAATCACTCTCAGAAAAATAGATGCCCAGTTTAAATAATCAGAACTAATAACTCTGTTACATCTGTAACTTCTGTGATTCCGTGATTGCTATAAAGATGTTTTGAATGCATCTATTTCTATGCAAATTCAGTGTGAATATGTCTGTTTATATGCAAATAAAACAGAATATGAAAATGGAATTTTTTAAAAGATTATTCACTTTTTAAATGTATCCACTAAAATACACTGTAATATCTTTGTTCTTTTGATGTAATTGCCATAATTTCTTTGAAAATTTCCATCCATCTTCTATCAGGTGCTGGGTATATCTTAGATAATAAAATCTGTTAACTTAAAATTAAGGATAGCATCAGAAGCTTGCAAGAAATATTCTTTGTAAAAACATCAAAAGTTGTGGAAAATATAGGGATAGGAACTTCAGATTTAAAAGCAAAATTAACATTTCAAAGCAAGAAAATGTATAAAGATACCCAAGTTACCTTAACCCTCTCTCCTTCGAAAGCCCACTGATATTCCTCTTTCTTCCTGTTTTCAAGATGTTATTCTTCAGTCTAGTTTTCCTGAAAGAACCTTAAAAATTCTAAAACTGTGCATTGAGTCTTCAATTTTATGGATTAATGCTAAACATGTCCCCCACAGACTATAGTAATGGAATGGTTTTCATGCCTAAAAACTGGGTCTATATTCGGTGAATTGGACCTACACTTTTCATTGCCCATAACGCACTGTTCCTAAAGAGCACTGGAAGCTCAGGTGCTCTTCAGGACTAGGTGGTGAAGTCCAATTTATCTACAGGCTAATGTTCCTTTAAAGGAAATGCAGAAATGGGATTGTATTAACACCATGCTTAAGTACTTATTTGAACTGGGGAGCAGTTCCTATGTAGAAGAACTTTTTTATCCTCCAAAACAAACGTGGCCACAGCAGGATGACTCTGAAAAACAGAATGGGACTAAAAGGACGGGATTCTTTTCACTTCAGTAATCTAAAAGAAAGCCCTCTAGACACCTTCTATACCCAATGAATCACTTCCAAAGATGAAATCATACCATAGCTCTTAAAAGAGCTGTAGCTGCTGCACTAAATCAATTAATTCTGCTCCAAGAGGTTCCTTGTTCAGTCAAAATCTGAATATAGCCAAGGATGGACTGTTTGGTAACATTCACAGTGGAAAATGTAGTGTCTGACTGGAGTTTCCTTGTGTCCGTTGCCTTTCCTCCAAGCAGAATACACCTCCCAGAGAGCCTCGTTCCATTTACACCCTTCCATTATGTAGTGGAAGACAGCAGAAAGGTGTTCACTTCCCCAACATTATTATGGGTGAAAAAAGTCATCTTCCTTAGTCTTTACTCATATACCATTTACTCCAGACCTCCAGTAGCCACTTTGCTGGCCTTCCACTCCAGTGTGCCCATGTCTCATGTGCCATCTCATGTGATGTGGTCTCATAAGTGCTGAACAGAGGGAATGACTCAGCTCCCTCAACCTGAGGGCAACACATGCTGAAACAGCCATACGACTGATCTTCCTTGCCGCAAGGACACCTTGTTTATCACGACCACAAGTTCTTTTCTGCAGAATTGTTTTCTAGTCAGTCAGCTTGGGGTTTTCCATCCAGGTACAGGACTTTGCACTTTCTTTGACTGAACTTAATGAGGCACCCGTCAGCCCATTTCTCCAGCCTCCTGCCCTCGGAATAGCAGTTCTACTCTTTCCCAGACCATCATCTATGTCCTTAATTAGGAACTTAAATATAATTGGCCTTGGTATGAACCTCTGAAGGATACTCCTAATATCCACTGGACAATTGGACCTTTCACTAGTGACCGCAAGACTAAGCCTGTCACTCAAGATAGTTTTGCAGTCCATTTATGTAGTTCATTTCTCACCACTGAAGTGTGCTTCGAACTTAGGTCTCTCACTTCTTTGAAAATTGCTTTATGCACACATATATTGCTGATACACAACAGAACCATAGATTAAGCATGTCTTTGAATAGATTTAATAATTTTTTATTTTTTTTTTAAAAAGCAGTAATCATAACTTTCTCCTAGAGGGCTGACGCTAGGAGCACACTCTGGAGCTGGAACCTTGAAGAACACTCTTCGTATCTTTTGATGTCCGACCTGTTACCTGTGTGAACCAGGACCTTGCTTTTTTGATGAAGAATCTCTCATAAAACATATGTACAAGCTTTAGCTTAA
This sequence comes from Chroicocephalus ridibundus, assembly GCF_963924245.1. NCBI lineage: Eukaryota > Metazoa > Chordata > Aves > Charadriiformes > Laridae > Chroicocephalus > Chroicocephalus ridibundus. The sequence goes on from NC_086284.1 coordinate 64,027,738, forward strand.
TGATGTATTAATTGTCTCTCATATCTTCAGGCAAAAATAACATGTCTGCATGAAGATTTTGGATTGTACTGATTTACCGTTGCTAACAATAGTACCAAGTGATCTCTTTCTTACAAACCGAATGCTCTCCAGGTTAAAGTTGAAACAGAAACTTCATTGTTTCGATTATAAAATCATAATGTACTAAAATACTGATGAAAACAGATTCACCTTTTGGATAAAAAAAAAAAAGAAAAAAGGAAAACAGCTTAACACAGCTCTCGTTTAAACAGAAAATCATGAATCTTTGAGAATTTCAGCCTCAAAGAGATTCCTTGTTAGACAAGAATTATGACTTCTCCAATAACTTATTCACAAACTACCTATCTAATAATTTATCAGCAGGAACTAATGAACTCCCACACAGTGCACCATTTCATTTAGGCTAGAAAAATACACATTAAATTGAAAGTCATCCATACAGTCTATATTCAAAGCACAAACTAAAACTTAAATACAGAGCTGCTATAACACACAAACTCAATAAATAAACTACTTATTTTAAATACTCTACTGATTATCATAAAGCATACTGAGAAACACCAAAATTGCCTCTTTCTTCCAATATTCCATTTACTTTAATGCATTGTCTCAGTGTTATATTGATATAAAGATGTTTGAAAATGGTGCCTGTAATCTACATTTTTGATCTGTTTAAAGAGCTGCTGGCTTCAGCAGAACATTAATGCAAATCTAATGTACCTGCTGGTATGATTAGCTGAATCAAATGATGGCATTTAAGTAACACCTAAATAATCTTAATTAGGATCTTCAGCTCATCTTAGCACTTGGAACTCTACAGATGGATAGTCTTAATTATCAGCCTTTTGATTAGGATAACAGCTCTAATCAAGATGATGTGGTTCTGATAGACAGCGTATCAGTAAATTAATGACTGTTGTTAAGAGGAAAACATAAGTGAAAAACAAGAGCTGTCTGCTATCTGGAACATGGTAAAAGAATAAAGTCTACAGTATGTGAAGAAATTAATGTTTTGTGGGAAGAACATAAGTATTCACATTTGGTATGTGTGGAATTGAGCCAATAATAACGCCTACTCCCAGTTTTCCCCATTCTGCTCCCCCCCACTAAATATGGCTATGACTTCTCTCTTGCACAGTCACAAATCATGAGTAATGCAAATTAGTTTATAAACATTCCTTTTTGACACCTTGTGATTTTATGAAAGTCCGATGGACACAGGGCATTTGAACCAATGCCAGTGAAAAGGTTCCATATGTAGGTAAAAGTAACAAATGGCTTGTTAGTGGGTGCTGTTCATTTGAAATGGAGGCTATAAATCTAAAAGTATTGCTACATCACAAGAAACACAAAACCATATATGAAAATGCAACACTTTCTTCAGCCAAGTTACATGGTGTAACTTCCGCTTCTGAGATGTTTCATCATTCACTGATGGAAAGTTAATGTAAATGTCGGACTAATTAGAATACCGTGGTAGAATATAGCAAAGTGTTTGTTATCGAATATCCAGATATTGAAATTATGAGTTAAGTGTTTCCAAAAAAAATTTAATTAATCCTAATTAAAACAACCGTATATTTTATTTATATATCAGTAACTGTTTTTAGAAGTTATTTTGTATTAGCAAATGAAGGGCATTGAAATGTCAGCTCTTTTTGCCTAGTCCAGATCATTATACTGAATCATTTCTCACTTCCTGATGAGGGTAAGACCTATGGAAAAAAAAAATTGTTTTCAACTTTAAATGAGTATCTTGGGTTTACTTTCTGATGGACTGTAATTTCCTTACTGAAAGAAAAAACTTCACCGCTATAGTTTGGGGAAAGCAAAACAAAACAAGAAACACCTCAATTCACACAAAACCAACAGAACTTGACGAGAACGAGCATAATGAAGGTGGAAGATGGTATCTGTAGGTATACAGGAATGTTTTGGGGGAACAAACAGGCAGGACGAGAAAAGTAACTGACTCCTTAAATAACAAACACTGTAACAGTGGCTTGTATACACTCGCTTATCCATGTGTTCTTTGAATATTCAAAGATTTTTGTGGGAGAGAAGGCTTAAAGGTTTGCACTTTTGTGTCTTATTTCTGGGAAACATTGGCAAATCCATGCTACCTCTATAAACATGGAAACCAAATGCTATACAGAGAACCACCTATCTTCTATAATCAAACTAACACCACTTGCCATGACAGTCAACGAGCTTACCTGATTAGGACTGTCTATAAGATCAAATGACCTGAGACATGCTGGGTTTGGACACATGAAGAGGGAAGTTTTCACGCGCAAGTGGCACTCATAAATGCTTTTGAGAGATAAAAAGAAAAGAATTTTAAAATACTGACACTGGCATCAGATGGCACTCTTCCTGAAACAATCCGTGAAGAAAATATTAATGAAGACTCAGCATTTTCCTGGTCATATGACCTGACAACCAGTCAGGTCACACACTGGAAGGCCTCCCCTTGACAGTGGAGGGGAGCAATGAGACTAACCTAAGAATGCTCAGAGAGCATTAATAGTGACAGTTTTCCTGTGATGTCAGATTTCCAACTTAAATTAGCAAACACTTGATTGATTTATAAACAGTACCAAGTCAGAGTCCCATACAGACAGTATTCAACTTATGAACTGTATTTCGTTGAGATTAAAAAAAATAAAATTGATATTATGGTTTGTGTAATTTCATGCAGCTGTCGCTCCTCCCTCAAATGCCTCCCCATCTAATGCACAGACGCTAAGGAGAAACGATCCAAAAGAAAATTTGGGGATTAAATTCTACAATTATGCTGTCAGGTGGGACATGATCAAAGGTATATCTTGAAATTCTAATACATGCAAACACAAGACAGTTTGTAACAGATTAAGAGGAACATGAATGTTAAAAAAATGCAAATAAAGCTAGAATTTAAGCCTCAATATACATATGATTTTAGTACAAACGAAGTATACTTACTGGTGCGTTAATTTATTTCTACTGTCTGCCTGTCCTCCACTTTTAAGTGTGCTGCTTTGGCCTGCTGCATATTTTCTTACACTTCTGACACAAATTTTGAGCTTAAGCAATTAGAAAAAGAGCACACAAAAAATATTTATAATAAACTATTTCCTCCTTTCTTATGTGCATACTTCATATATATCAGTCTGTTATATATAATTAAGACAGGTTTAAAATGTATGTTACATTTTCTACATGTCCTAAAATCCCTCATTAATTGTGTATTTCACAAGGACAGGATCGAGAATTGGACAATACATAAAAAGTAATACCTTGATAATCCTTTGTCTATCCTCTACCAGCTTAGCAAATCCTGTATTTACAAAGGTAATATATGTAGAATAGAGTAAGCAGACATATGCGGTTTATTAAATCAGCCATTAAATAGCATCTAAAATGTATTTATTTTATACATCATACAATCTATTTTAATTAATTGATTTTTCATAAACACTTGCATAGTGCTTGCTGTAATATCAGTTAAATGCCTATTTGTAAGTAAATAACCATTACCAATTTACATGTATAAAGTATGGCCCTGATCCTGCAACTGGAACCACATTGATGGATTCTGGTGCCACACTGTCCCCAGTAGGACACTGTGGAAAACACAGGAGAGCTCACAGAAGTCCAAAGGAAAGAAAAAAATGCTCTGATACAGTTTTTGTTGCAGGATTTTTGTTTGTTTTTCCTAGAGACCTACCATACACATCATAGCCTGGCATGCTGCATCCAAAATCCTGGAAACGAAAGCTGAAAAACTGACGGCTGGATCCATACAGAGCGAAAGCTCTTTGCCCGCTGACACCTCTGCGTGTCACTTTCTGAGTACTGTGTGTGTTTACACCCACTTTTTAGTGGGTACGTTCACAACCAGCCCTGCAGGCCTTTGCTGACTCCTCAGAGGGCTGCTTCATGTTCATCTTTGCCGTTATTTAATTTACTTAGAGGAATTAAGTTTTTAGTGCATTTTTAATGATAGAAAAAGCTTTAAAATAATGCCATTTTTTACCACTAAAAAAAGATGTGAACCGGGGAGGGGGTGTGGGGGGTGTGGGTGGGAGGAGGGGGACAGAAGAAAATGAAAAAGAAAAAAGGGCCGTGACATAACAAGACCCTGAATGACATTTGATATTGAAATTGCTCATCATTTGCCATGGTACTAATTGGTCTCTACCTAAGACTTTTCCATTTAAAATTATATGCTTCCCTGATGTAGGTTATGGCTATCAATTAATCATAACAATGACATTTCCAAACGAGAACTGGATCAATGTCAGCACTGAGTAAAGTCTTAAAACCCACAAGCCTCAAAAAAAACAAGATTATTCAACATTTTAAGAGATGCATTTTTTATTTTTTCACTTTTGTCAGTTAGTTACACTGCTGCTTACAAGTGTTGTTATTGATACAAATTATCTGATTCAAGATGTTTATGTTAGAAAGTTAAACCCATGAAATGTTGATGCCACATGAAGCTAAGAGGGTTGTGGGAATTAACCGTTCTTAAAAGTTGTGGAAATAATTTCTTGCTTGTCTTTGCTCTAGAAGACTACAGTATTTTCATTTATTTTCCGTTCAGGTTTTTAACACAGAACTGGATAATTAAGTATCAATTTAAGACATATTAAGTAGAGGAAATTAAACTGAGTTTAGCATGCAAAATGTGAAAATATTTTTTAAATATATCTGGAATGTAGTAAAGGTGCTTGACTTAGAGTAGGTACTTCATATGGACAATCTGTGCTGACATGACGCCTAAACTGTATGCAGAAAATTTTATAATTATTTTAACAATTTTATTGGGGTTTTTGATAATGTCTCTGTATAGATAGTAAGTATATTGTGAATATAATATTTCAGAGGTTTACCTATATACTCAGTGATACAGTAGATTCTGCTAGATACTCTCAAACATGCTATGTTTGAAATATACTTTACTGAATTTTTAAAATGATTTGATCACAGGACTGTAACATAAAAATGATATCTGAAGACATATTGGAACCTCATGATAGCTAAATCTCATCAAACTCCTGTTTATGCACTGCTTACCTGACTCTTATGCTTCTCTTTTTTTTTTTTTTTTTTTTTTCTGGAGGGAAGGGACAAATGCCTGAGGTATGGCAATATGAAATATATTCAAGAGTTCAAATACACACCAGATCTTTTTTTCAATGTAGTTCTGGTGCATCAGTGAGAAAGGCTTGGAGTGGAACTCAGTGCGACACATCTGCAGTCACACATAGGCATCCAGCCTGACCCTCAGCAATTCTTCTTTCCCCATCTTGTATTTCCCATCAAGCAAGAAAAAAAGATGTCCCTCCTGTTACCTATTCAAATTCTTCACTTTCCCTGTTGACTAAAACTGGCTGAAGCCAGACCTGAACCATGCATATAAAATTACCAACCATTGTCCAAACTGAAAAGATGTTCCATTGCTATAACTACATAATGTGCTATATAATAATATGTTATGCTAATCTTATAATAATAATAATAATAATGTGAAAATAATAGCCATGGGCATTACAATCAGTAACAGCCTTAGGCATGACACCATGATGACCATTCTATCTTTAGAGAACAAATGCAATATACAGCTGGCCAGAAGAAACAATTGCATTGTGGAGGGGAGGAAAGTGGGGAGAAAAAAAAACAAAACAAAACCTAGCATTTTATTTTCTTTGTGCTGGAACCAAGTCCTTAATTTTATTTGCTATGCACACAAATTATAAAGATATGTATATGTATAAATGTATATAATATATATGAATACACACACAAACACATTCCACTTACCTATCTAACTATTTAATAAGATCCTCTACTCCAGTTCCTAAATAGCCCAGTAGTCACAAACGGTCAAAGACATTCTTATCCTGTAATAATCATAATTTTTCTGTTCTTATCTGTTATAACAGAAAACAAGATTCAAATGCCTGTTTTGTACATGATGGGAAAAAAATAATTGAATTTCATTCATCTAGGCTGTTCTAAACCCTCTTCAAAGGGGTGAAACAGACAAAAAAAAACATTCCTAAAGGCAGTTTCACCGAAACACACTTTTTTTTTTCCTATGAAACTGAATTTATTGGTTTCAATGAATCAGCTTTTCAATTAAAATTCAATCAACCAAACAAAAAATACTATGCTCTTAAAAATTCATAGTTGTTGCAATATAGAGATTTTTGTACCTTTAAGAACTGAACATTCATGAATGGTGTCTAATAATGAGTCAAACTGTTCATCTGAAACTAATTATAAAATCAACCATTTCAATGTGGTTAGAATAATGAGGATGGACATAACCATTATGGACTTTCATCAGATTCTTTCCATTTGTGAACTATTGACAATATTTTTATCTTCAAAGTTCCAAATTAATAAAATTGTTTGAAAAACTTTTCTAGAAAATAAATTGATATTTCTAGAAAAATGTTATACTTTAAAACAGCTTTATTTTGTGTATCTTTTTAATTGAAATTTAAAATAAACCGTGACATTCAAATAGGATTTTATTTAATTACTCACTTTAAGATCAATTATATTTAAGATTTCTCAGCTTCATCTCTACTATTGAACTAGTTTTTCAAATTTTTAGCTCATAATTTAGCTGTTGCTTAATGCATATTTAAATCAGGAAAAAAGAAAAAAATAAACATAATTTACTTGGCACAGCTTTTAGCTTCAAAGCTATATAGTTGTTTAAAGTACTCTTATTAATTTCAGGAAAAACTGATTCTGAACTCCAGATATTGGAAAATTAATCTTGGGCAAACAAGGCCTGACACTAATTGGTTACAATGCCTATGATAACAAACTGTTAACAGGGTAGACTTAAAGTGTCAATCGTCAACCAGTGGGTTGTGTCAACAACTAAATGCTTATTTAAGCAAGTTGTAGAAGGTAATCTAAAGAGGTTTCAGGTATATTTTGTTTGCTTTTTTGGAGGGGAGGAGAAGGGAAAGAAGGGAGGAGGAGGGAACATATGGCAGGATATTTTTGATGTGAAAATCCCCATTTTAATAAAATTACAAAGCCAAAACTTTAATTCTGATGTTGACTGAAAGTGTTCAAATACCATCAGATATGAAGGTACATGCTCAGTGTCAAAGAAAGTGGTTAGATAAGTGAGTGGGAAAAATGAGGGCGATTCCTTCCCTGTCTGCAGAGGTTCAAAGTCACAAAACCCATGACTGTGAACAAGTTCTGGAGAATGCTGTTGCTATGAGGCAAAGTAGCTGTTCAATACATCATCTACCTAGGAGGATGAAGAGTTGGATTTTGACTTTCTTTTGACAAAGAGAGCCTAAACTGTGGGTCTTCCATTTTCTGATCACAAAGATAGTGTACAAAGACAAGCCAGTCTCATCCTTTCTAATAATTCCTAAGCAGTAGTCGATATTTATGTACTATTTAAAAACATTAACTGCCAAAAGTAAATCCTAGGTGAAACAAAACAAAATAAAACAAACCCCCTCACATAGGGAAAGAGAGGCAGGGATTATGCATTTGTGAGATTTGTAACTTTCCTGTTACATTACAATTTGATTGTTTGAGTAAATTTGTATTCATGAAGTTGAGAGCACAGAGGTATAAGCCAAAGCTAAAGAACGGTTAGAAAAAGACAGCACTTCAAACGTCAGTTTTCCTCCTTACAGAAAAACTACATTGTGCTTCTCTTAATACATGAGCTGGCTTTGAAATCAACTCTGTATCACACTGAAAGTTTTATTCAGTAAAAAGTTAAGTAAATTAATGCAATTTATTTTGCCAAAATTATTCATGGCAAAGGACCAAAAACTCAACCGCACTGTGCAATTCATTGATATCTCCTTATGTCTATACCTGGTTTAAATACTCCTTTCTTGTTCAGTCTCTCCGTATCAACAGTCATCTATTAATTCAGGTTACAGTTATTCCATGCAGACAAATGTTTTATAAAGGAGACATATGCATACACTATAATACGATCTGTAATAATAATAATAATAATAATAATAATGCTTAGTATCTATATTCTGTATTCAATTGCCCTGTCACGTTGGCTCTCCCAAACAAAGGACATTAACTTTGCAATGAAAAAGAAAATGGTCAGGGAAAGAAATTATAGTTCCCCATAGGGAAAGGAGGATCACTATTAAGGATAATACAATTGCTTTGGAGACAAATAACTTAGGAGTTCTTTAGTACTCCCTGAAATATGTCTCTAACCTTTCCTTTTTCTGTATTACCCAGTCAGTCTGACTACTGCTATTTTGTACATGACATGGATGAAGAATGCCCGGGTCAGGTAGCCTTGTGAAAGCAGTATATAATCAGGAGCACTGCTGTCAATTTGTGTTAGCGTTTTGAAAAGAAATCTCACAGGCTGTCTATCTGACTTGTAGTTTTGGGTAGCTCCAACATAATATGTCATTATTAGCATATTCCAAATAGTACTATTATCATGTACTAATTCCTTTTCTATCCGTCCCAGAATTTGTAAAGCTGTTAGCTGGTATTAAGGGGTGTTGTCAGCTGCTCACTGGTTGTCGGCCTTAAATCATGTGAGAATTAAGCTTCTGTCCCAAATAAGGCATTTCCTCAAGTTCAGCCTGAAGGAAAAAAGCAAAGGAAGCAAAAATTATAACTCCAATGGTCAAAGACCCTTTGCTTTCTGATAAGGCTAGTAAAATGGCTGAGGGTGATCCTGCAACAAGAATGGATGATGTGCTGAAAACTGTTTTGGGAGTTGTTTGAATGATACTCAATCCGCTGAGGCAGCTCAACAAGTTTAACTTGTGATCTGGTGCAGTGTGCCTGATTTTACCTAAAGCAAATTACAAAGCACTCACACACTATTTTGCCAGGAGAATATGTGCGGATGTTGATAGCAACTTAAGTTGACACTACAAGATCTTGACAAGGCTTTCTCTCTGTGACCAATGTGGTGGGTAGTCATAGGAGTGTATGGTGGTGTCCCCTTGACTGCAGTCAATATAAGGCCCTTTCTAGTTCTCCTTGATAAGTAGTTTTAATTTCCTGAAGGGATTTTTCAAGGCTTACACTGAAACTGAAAGAAATAAGGATTAAATTTACACTCGCGAGTCTTTACATAATTTTTATGATCCAATTTATCTTCTAAGGGGTTATTCACTCCCTAGTTTCAATGGAAAATTTAAAACACTGAACCTTCCCCCTGCCCCTGTCCATGATGGCCACTTTTAATAAACATAAACCACATCCTTTTGTGGGGGCTATGTCTGTCAAAGTTTTTCTCTATAAGAGCATATACAGTCTACCAAATGTGGTGGACATCATAGTCCAAAAATTCATCATCTGAGATCCATTTTGGGATACCTTATAACTGATTATGCAAGGCCTGTTAAACTACTTTTGTTATAATTTAAGTTACCACATGGGGTACCCATCTGGTACCCGACAGCTATGTAGCCACAAAAGTCTAGAAATCACCATGACCTCAGCTTGAGGAACTTCTGGAAAATTCCTTGGGAAAGTATCCTTCCACTCATTTTTGCACATAGACACATAAACCCATATTTAGCTGCCAAAAATCTAGTCCAGAAGCTTAAGGCACATTCTCATGTCCTATCCACTAGACTAAACTGTCCATCATAGCTATAGCTGACAGTGTAAAGAGGGGTGTATGAGAGAGGTAGAAGCTACTGCAGTACAAAAAATAAACGAGAAAGACTGCTGCCAAAGAGAGTAGGAAGTGTAATAGGAGCACTAATGTAGTGCTAAAACATGTCCTGAACAAGCCTGTGCATATTGCATAACTAACCAGACATTTAGTTGTGCAGTGTCTTAACAGAGGCCAATTTTTAAGAAATGAATAATTTCATATTTCTTTGTTTATAAATGTTGTTTTTGATAGAAAAAGAAGGTAATTGTTTCCTTTTGACATGATATGTCAAAGGTGGTACATTTCTAATCTACGATCCCAAATGTTTAAAATGTATGTGCAAAATTCAAATCTGGTAGGAAATAAAAAATGCAAGGTGTCTTTCTTTCAAATACCTGATAATCTTATTTAGAATAATGTTATTTTCCGAGGTGTAAATGACTTGATAATTTATTTATTACAGAAAAGGCTTCTGTATTTGGGAAATTGTGTTACGTATCCATACTAGCATTTTGCAGGTGCTGTACAGATGTTATCTCATTAAATGCAAATTTTTGGCTTAGCCTATCATCAGGGAAAAGCTGGAAAGAGAATATAATGTAAACCATCACAGTGTTTTGTTATATTACATCGTGCCACGCTTTGATACTGTACTTCAAGTTACCATTAAAATGGTAAATTGTTGCCTGATAAGAAGAAATGCTTAATCAGAAGTATGGTTTTGTTTGTTACTTATTTAACTTGAAATATCAACTAGGTTCCTAGAACAGTTTCTTATTTTTGTAGCCATTCATGTTTTATTTTATTTTCATGTTTTATTGATACAACTATTTGCTATAGACTACTTATATCCACCTTTCCAATAATGAAGTATGTCAATTTAGTAATTTGATGCAATTTCACTGTATGTCAGAGAATCACTGAATGGTTAAAGTTGGAAGACACCTCTACAGACCACCTAGTCCAAGCACCCTGCTCAAGCAGGCTCACCCACAGCAGGTTGCTCAGGACTGTGCCCGGACAGGTTTTGAATATCTCCAAGGAGGGAGACCCCACAACGTCTCTGAGAAACCTGTTCCAGTGTTTGGACACCCTCACAGTAAAAAAAGTGTTTCCTGATGTTCAGAGGGAACATCAGTTTGCACCCATTGCCTCTTGCACTATCAGTGGGCACCCCCGAGAAGAGCCTTTACTCCTCATATCTGGTATTTATAAACATTAATAAGACATCCCTGAGCCATCTCTTCTCTAGGCTGAGCGCCCCCACGTCTCTAAGCCTGTCCTCATATGTGAGGTGCTCCAGGACCTTAACCAATTTTGTGGCCCTTTGTTGGACTCTATCCAGTAGCTCCATATCTCTTTTGTACTGAGGAGCCCAGAAGTGGACACAGTACTCCAGATGTGGCCTCACCAGTGCTGAATAGAGGGTAAGTATCACCTCCCTTGACCTACTGGCAAGACTCCTAATTCAGCCCAGGATGCTGTAGGCACATTGCTGGCTCATGGTCAACTTGACAAATAAGCAAATCTTTCCAGTAAAGCCAAGCCAAAGAAGGCTTTAGGTACCTTAGCCTTTTCCATGTCTTTTGTCTCCAAGTTCCCTGCCCCATTTAGGAGTGGGCCAATGTTTTCCCTAGGCTTCCTTTTGCTGCCAATGTATCTGTAGATGCCCTTCTTGTTGCACTTTACATCCCTTACCAGATTCAGCTTCAGGGGGGCTTTGGCTTTCCTAATGCCATCTCCGCATGCTTAGATAGTGTCTCTAAATTCATCCCAGGTCACCTGTCCTGCTTCATCTTCTTATATACTTCCTTTTTATGTCTGAGCTTAGTCAGGAGCTCCTAGTTTATCCATTCAGACTTCCTGATACCTTTGCCTAATTTTAGTCTTGTTGAGATGGATCATTCTTGATCTTGAATATCATTCAGTTCTCTTGAATCGCCCTATCTCCAGGGGCATATACCATGTGATTCTTGCAAGCAGCTCCTAAACAGGCCAAAGTCTACTTTTCTGAAGATCAGGGTTGTGGTCTTGCTTTTAGCCTTGCTCTCTCCTTGCAGGATCCTGAACATGACCATCACATAGTTACTGTAACCAAGCCTGCTCTTGGTCTTCATATGCCTGACCAGTCATTCCTTGCTTGTAAATATAAGGTCCAGAATAGCACCTCTCCTAGCTGGCTCCTCAATCACCTGTGTTAAGAAGTTGTCAATAGTGCACTCTAGACACCTCCTGGATACTTGTGCCCTACTGTGTTGTCCCTCCCACAGATGCTGAGGTGACTGCATTCTCCCACAAGGACCCAGGCCTACAAATGTGTGGCTTCTTCTAGTTGTCTGAAGAAGGTATCATGTACTTCTTCGTGATCAGAAACTTACAATGGTGTCACATATGTTGGTCAACCTACTAATCCTGATCTCTGCCAGCTAGTAACTCATCCCTACGTAGAGCTCTAGGCATTCTTGTGGCAACTTCTCCTCCTCAAATTTCTGTGTCTTCCATAATTTTGTTTACATTCATGGAATGTCCTGGTAATTACACTTTATGTACTGATCTAAAAAGCACATTAAAGGAAATGAAACATTTCTCCCCAGAAAAAAAAACACATTTTCCTGTGGTCTTATACCTAAATGCAAATGCCCTGTATATACCAATTCAATTTTAAAATACTGTATTGCCCACCGATCATGAGAAAATGAATTAATTAAATTCATGGATTAAATTAATTACATTAATTAAAAATACGATTTTAATACAAATCTCCAAATGAATTTTGAACTGAGATAATAAAACTCCTAATTCTTCTCAAAAGATGGTATTGTAGCTAAAATACCTAGCTGTAAAAGCCAATACTAACAAAGAAATAATTATTAAGTAAAAGAAAAGTCTTCATGTAGTTCTTCTGAACTTAATAGTTGTTTCTAATTGTTGCTGGTTTTGTTGGTTTTTTTTCCTCCAAATATGTTGCTAATAATCCAGGTGGAACAGGAGCATTCTCTTTCTCTATTCATTTTGGCTTTTTTTTGTGTACTGTAGTTTTCTAAGAGCTAGAATTTACCTTGCTCTTCCTCTCCAGTTACAAAAGCATTTTTACATCTCACGTAGTCATTCAAATCAATAAATGAAATGTCTCATATTCGGGCCCTGGCAGCAGCAATGCATTTGAAGTAAGACAGCCTTTCCTCTGATATAGCATAATTTGGGGGGAAAAGCAGGGCCAAGATTCATAGATTTACACCATCCCTACAGCTTTGAAGTCTGAAGACATTTCTGCGTTATCAGGCAGCCACTTCATACAGCTCCTGTTTGGCATGTTACATTGTTCCTAAAGAGACCATAATACATAGTAATATTGAGACTAAATTATATGTATTACTCTAAAGATACTTTATATTTTCTTCTCATGTGCCAAATACAGCTCTTAAACTGCTAAGAAATTATCTGTTACACAGAGCACAAGGAAATAACAATTTTAGTGAGAAACTTCTTTGGCTCCTGGAAAACCTTATAACGTGGGAGGTGTTCACGGTTAAAAGTGCCTTGAGTGTATCCAAAACATTTGTACCACTCTATACTTGGTTTTGAAGGCCTAAAAGGGAAAAGTTCTGCTCCTCGCAGAGTTCCTTCACCTGGATATCCAAACGGTACTGATCTCTCAGGACTCAGTGATCTTGTGAATTTTCCCCTTCTTGGTAATGCAGAAGTATAACATAAAAAAGTTTTTTGGTTTTTGTTTTTGTTTTTGTTTTAAATTATATTATACTATATATTTTTTATTATTATTTATATTACCTGAGATAATATAAATAACCAATTGAAATATTTTTTTTTCTGAGATACAGGAGCCTGTAGTTTTAAACCTTTATTAGATTTTGAAATTCTTACATAAGAAACTTTTAGAATAGATCTGTCCATCCTATAGACAGCAGTAGCAGAGAGGAGAAACTCTAGCTCAACCAAGAACTGGTAGCACTTTTTGAAAACAAACCAAACCAAAACACAAAAAAAAAAAAATCAATGAAAGTTAATTTACTCTGCTCTTCATAACACTTTTTTCTGGGGGGGAGCAGGGGAGGGGGTGGATATGAGTAAGTGGAATCCCGTCTATTTGATGGCTTGCTGTATGCCATGTCAAAATATCCAGTCTGTGCAATAAGAAACTTATAAGAAGATGAGAAATGCAAATGGTCAGGGGAAAAACACAGGAGATATATCACTTGCTAAAAAACATGCAGGGGGCTGTCAGCAATACCCACAACAGAACTGAAGTTTCCTGGCTTCCAGACTGCTGACCCATTCATTGAATGGCAGTGTTTTCCATTAGATGTTGAGTCCATTCTCCATCAAACAAAATTACGTACTTAGTAAGTGTCTATAATACCTTTTAGGATGAAACTTCCTCTATTAGTATAAGGTTACATTATTGCATTGTTGGAAGTTAATGTGTTTTTCACTGTAACTGCAAACAATCTGAACCATCCATCCACTGGCCTGTTTCAGAAGTATTTTGATGTTGTCAAAATGATTCTTTTTTACTTGTTAAATCTTTTATTTTTAGGATAGAAAAGATTGTTGAAGTGCAAAAACTGAACTACTTATTCTATTACTTTTATGGAATTGATTGCAAATAATGGTCTGCATTTTTAATAAGTAATGCTGCCTTATGTCCTACAAACTACTTCTGGAAACTGAAATAATAAATATCATAAATAGTATATTAAAATAGTAAAACTGCACATTTGTAAGACATCCTTATTTATTTCCATAAAAACTTCTCTAAAAACAAGGGGCTGTTTGCCAAGGAGTCAATCAGGTAAGCCCATATGTTATTGATTCCTCTGTTGCTCTGCATCATTTAAAAATAGCATCAAAACTGAAAAGCATAAAACCTTGCACTGTAATGTGCTTTAAATCCATTTCTTTCATCCTGTACTGTCTGTGGCAAACAGGCGTGCAAAGTCTGCTTGGCTCATTGAATTTTTAAGGTCAGTGTTAGGTCCTGTTCTGGGATTCTGATGTCATTATTTACTCAAAACTCAGTCTTTTCCTGTTTTTTAAGTAACAAGCTTAGACATTTATGAAGTGTTTCTACATCGGAAATCATAAAAAATTAAATAGATAATAATCAAAAAGAGAACTTACAAGTCATAGCTTGTCTTAGCTGTCGACTTGGCAGAGACAGAGAGAGTAACATTGACCATGGAAGTGAAGTACACATCTTTGTAAATTGGTGTGCATTGTACTAAAGCAAACCTATGGGGCACACTAGTGGGGAAAATTTGGGATTTGACAAAAGTTCTTCAGCTATGCGAATGACAGGCCCATGTCTGCTGTCCCATACTCTGGATTTTACCTGCCATGGCATCTATGAAACACAGCCAATATTGAGCGGATAAGTTGCCTTCAGGTCCTTTCCTAGAAACGTACAGATAATTTGAACCTAGATTCCTGAAAAGAGTTTAGAAAACTCTTTAGACAGGCCACAGAAAGCTGTCTGAGACCTACATCATAGCAACATGGACGGTTTTCCTACTGAGCAGGTAACTTGTTAACCCATATTCATAAAGACTTTGTAGATCATGCAAGAATCTGTGAAAAGCAGAACAGTATCTCACTTCAGTTTTACAATTTTGACTTTAAATAAGAAGACTCTAACAGCTCAAATGAGCTGAAGTTTTCAGCTGTGGCATTCTTTACCTTTCTTCACAACACCATTTAGCTGCAAATGACATGCAGCGCTAACAATTCCAAATTCCCTAGACCACGGAAAATCAAGAAAACCTGATGCTCTATAATACAGGAAATCAGTAATGTTTTACTTCTCACTGCATCATTTGGCATGTTTTATTAGTTACAGTAGCTTTTTTATGTGTTTTTTGTTTGCTTTTTTGTTTTGTTTTTTCTTTATTAAGTTGTTACTTAGTTTTTGAGATCTGTCTAGATTGCAAACTATTCTAAGTTTTGAATTATGAAAGGATCTATCACCAGTTTTTATGAACTTAAAATTTGCTTTTGTTTCTATGTGTGTTAACAAATGTTAAATGTCTCAGTGCAACTATGATAATGCTGCAAACAAATAATGCTTCTTATGAGGAAGAATTATGAAAGCTAGAAGATCCTAAAAAAAAAAAAAAAAAAAATTAATGACTGAGTATTAGAAGATCCCAAAGTGTAAAATTAATTTCTGTGCATTTTCTATTGTGGAAGTTTTGCACAATGCAGAGATTGATATGTTAACCACTTTGCTTCATTTTCACCTGTTAGAATACCTTGAGTTTGAAATTAACATTCAGTTTTGAATATTTGGGTTATGTTCTGACAGGATTTTCCAAAGGTAATAGACTTGATTGTCATAGGGAGCTGTGAGACTCAAAGAGAAACCTTTATAAGAGCTACAACTCAGGGTTCTAAATCATTCTTATTAATGAGCTAAGTTATACTATCTATAGTTTGGGGTGAAAGTGCAACAATGGTTGAAAAATCGTCACTAGCATCTTTTTTACCCTCCTTCAAGCCTTTTATTGATGTGACATTTTAAAAATGGGATCTATTTACAGCAAAGGTTTCTAGAATTGTGGTCTGTTTGCATGAGAATTTTAGATATTTTCTGTTGTTTGCAAGTGTTCTCAGCTCAAAAGATAAAATAATTCAATTGTTATCTGTTGATTATGAAAGTTAGGTGGAAATGCCCATAAGAGGAAGACTATTTGCAGCAGGATATGGTGTTGCCTCTGAAATGTCTTTTCAGTTTCTTTATCTAACATGATTCAATTATACAGAAAGATCTGAAATGTAGTGTTGCTAATAGTATTGAGTCTTGATCATCTGTACATGCAAAGGATTAAAAAGAAACAGATTATTAGCAGTGTTACTCAGTTTTTTATCATCAGTGAAAGCAGAAAAGTGCTGGAAAACATCCAGACAACATGGTTAAGGACAAAGAAACATGAGAAAAGGTGAGCAAAAAGTGAGCAAAAATTTTGTTGCTGAGACACTACTGTTAAAGCACAAACTGGAAATTCCAGAAAATAGACACAGTAGACCTTTTTAGGGTAATCACTTAATCTGGTTATTGCCACTCATGATCAGCAACATATTCAACTGTGCTTAGAGATGCACTTAGACAAAAACATGAACAGAGGTAGCTCTGAACGCAAAACACTGACAGATAAGCCTTAGAATATTTCCAAGAAATATTCTCTGTCAGCCCTTACATGCACTACTATAGCTGTTACACACTTTTTGTCATAGGCAATAGGTTTCATAGAATTGTAGAATTCATAGGATCATATTTCATTTTATTGGGATTTGAATACCTAAAACATTAGCTGTCCTGGGTCACACCAATGGTCCCTCTATCTGAGAGTTATGTTTCTAAGAGTGGTCAGGAACGGTTCCTTAGTAAAGTGACAGAGTAAATGTACAAGGTTCATTTCCTTGTAAAACTCTTTCAGCTCGCAGAAAGTAGATAGACATAGAGTTAGAGCTAGAGAAGTACTTTTCATTTCAGGTTTTGAATTAATTCCCTCTGGCTCTGTTTCCTGAAAGCAAATGTCAGAGGGTTGACACCCCAGCATAAGTATTTAAAAGGTGTATTTCAAAGCTTGTACTTTGTTATACATGACGATAATTATACTCCTGTATATTTTCACTAACTTTGGTTATCTATTTATCCAATCAGATAATACAAGCAATTCTGTCTGACTTTTGACCAGTTGAAAATATTGTAAGCAACATACCCTTTGGATAATTACATCCAATCTTTTAAGAATGTAAATGAATATTAGTTGAATTAATTTGCATAATGAATACATTTAAGAAAGTTATGATCACTAGGCTGTAGGAAAAAAAAAAACAACAAAAAACCCACAGTCAAATTCATTGAATAAATTATTCATTGCTTTTTTTTCTCTTAATTATTCATTGAGCTCTGAATGTAACAAGTAACAAGCCTCATGTTCAGCAGTTTTATTTGTGCTAGAGAACCAATGAAATTCTTCTTTCACTTCCATGCAGGATTGTCACTACTATTTATTATTAGGCTGTTAATTTCTCCTCTGGCAGTTTACTTAATTTATGAATATTTTTTCTCGTGGTAGACAGTAGTTCATCCATTTTATTTAAACCTGTTCTCAATATTTCTAGGTGAGTTCTTAGTACTGTTTTTGCCTGGAAAACAATATACGCAAAGGAGCCACTTGGCTCTTTTCTGGGGAAGCCTAGTTACTTTTGGTGAGAGATATGGTAAGCTTATTTTTTTTTTTGACTGTAACTGATTGACTTTGTCTATTTATAATATTAAGAAGACTTCTGAAAGAGTTATCAGAGTTTTGCCTTTAGATGTTTTCTGCACGTTTTGTTACATGTCTTTGTAACATCATCTGTACTTGTTTTTCACGTTTACTGCAAAACATGATGATTAGGACAAAAACAGAAGAAAAATCCCTTAACCTTTCTGTGGAGGCCAGATTCCATATCCACTAACTATTATTCCTTGGGAGCACTTCCCTTTATTGACAAATTTCCTCAGATGTTTTCCTTGTTCTAATAACTGGTTATGGGATTATTGCATTATACTGGGTGGCCAAGCAAAAGATGTCCATTAAAACATTTCCAGAAATACATATATGTGGTATTTGCTGCTATGGTACATACCAGGATGCTTTAAGTTATTTCAGCTTAGATCTAAGAATATCTGATTTTATATATTACTCCTGTATTTAGGGATATTCTGCTTATTAATTATACTATGACAATTTATAGAAGGTAAGAGTTCAATTGCTGTAAGGCACATCTGCATATGATGATAGAGTAGTGTCTATTCACAGAACTCTACAATTTATTTCATGTTACATGTATATTGTAAAGTCCCTCCATAACTCCTGTGTTGGCAGCTGCAAGGACTGTATCAAGTTGTCCTGGTTAAAAGATCACTAATTAACACTATCTTGAGCTCTTACCAAGACACCTGAGAAAATCATGAACTGCAGCATGTGCTCTATGAGTTTCGTATCCTTACTCTCAAAAGATTAATGAAGCGGCTTAGCAAAAACATTAATTTCTTGGTGAGAGAAACTAAACAGACAACACAAATAAAACCAAGATTATGTAGAATGGCCACCTGTTCCTTTTATTTAAAATGTAATCACTTGAATGTTCCCTTTTTAATTTCTTGATAAGACAACTACTTGGCTATTTCTCTCTAGAGACACCTTATCTGGTGTTTCTAGCAGTAAACCTGAGGGATTTGTTATCCCTCTTGCTGAGTACCAAAGCTTCACTGAAGCCAAGGATGACATTTAAATATGTAATATTCACTGTCCACTGTAGATAACCTTTCCCTCCTACTAGCTACTCCTGTTATTTAACAGTTTCTGCTTACTACTGAACTTACAGTTAGCATACAGGACTACACACAATGCTTTGGGCCCAAAGCAATTTTTGACTCTCTTTCCCCGCCTTGTATTTGATTTACTGCCCTTGGCTAAATAAGCATTGACCACAGGAAGGAAACTGATTTACACAAACTTTTAAAAATTTTGCAAATGTTATAATTCTCTCTTTTTCATATTTTTCTCAACCATTTTAACAGAGACGACAAAGACACAATCAAATATAAATGCAGATTCAGTGAGTTGCAACAATCCAATTTGCTTTTCTTCTGCCAGGTAGGTCTCCTATTGAACACCAAACCCTTTAGAAGTGCGAGGATGGAACTTCCTTGGGAAATTGAATCTAGCAAAATAGGTACTTGAAGAGGTCTCAGGAATCTAATGTGAGTGCCCTGATCACTGGTACTATTGACTGAGCAGAGAGAAAGAGCAGTGTAAACATTCTTGAGATTTTGTATTGTTATCTTTCCTGTAGGGTTTTATTAGACCTGAAGGGCCAGTATGTCTGCTTTTCACTTCTCTTCCTGTACTATCTCTCTGCCTCTGCCTTCCCTATAGATCAACTTTCTTTTTAACCACAAGTGTGACAACATATATGCTAATGTCTGTATTGCAAAATCAAACTATGAAAAAAGAATAATTTTGTTCTTGCATCTTAGTGATTTGAGTGAACCGTTTAGAGTTTGTAGAGTTAAAATGTCAGTCATAAAGATTTTGCAAAATCCTCCCTAGCTATCAGAGTCATGCTGAATTTGGAAAGTAACTGTAATATGTGAATGATATTTGGAAAGTCTGCATAGCTTTATTTAAGTGAAAACAAACACTGAAAATTAATTCTTCACTACATTTCAAAAACAGCACCACCTGCTCACCAGGAACACAAAGCCAAGCATAGATTCAAAATAGCAGTACTGTTAAAAATATTAGATAGAAAGTTCCAGTTACGAAAACACCTTCTTCTTGATCTTTGTCCCCCAAAGTGCCTTTTCTGATTCACATTAAAACTTACAGAAAATTCCTGTCCTGCTTAAAACCTGCATGTTGAATTTCAGAAGGCTTGTTTTTGATTTGGCAAGAGCAGGCTCCTTTGGGTCAGTGAGACTAGAATAGAGTCACTGAAAGGCTTATCTCAGCCTTCACCGTGGGAGAGATTAATGTCCTTTGAGTCACTAGACACAACCCCTCCATCAGACAGATTACTTTAAACATACATGCTGACTGCAATTTCACTTTTTCTCAATCAGCAGCAGTAAAGTCCAGGAAATAACAACATGCTCAAATAGCCTAAAGACCTGCAAATTGTACAGATATTCCAGAATAGACTGCACGTAAGAAAGGCATCTGAACAGTAGTAAAGATAAATTTAGCTGTCTTTTCTAGCTCCCCTCAATGCAAACAATGGAAACAGAGGTCAGTGCCCATTTCCTCCCTATGAAACTCAGCTCCACAAATAAACATCCCAAAGGTAGAGTAACCACTTAGGAATTTGAAAGCTAATAAAATGTTAAAGTGAAGAAGAGCAATGAACAGCGCTCTGAAAGACAAGTTGATTATCAACATTAGGTCTCCTTTCCTTTGGAAAATGGAAGCAGACTATATCTCTGTCAAGCATTGAGTGTTATCATTTCTGAAGAGAAGTCAAATGCCATTTCTCTTTGCTTGTCAAAAGGAAGAAATTATCCTCCCCAGCTACACGTTATTATCCACCATCTGTGTGATAGCATCTCATAATTACTTACATACGGCGTCTTTGATAAGCCTTATTCCTGATAAACAGAAAATAAAATTAACTCTCATACTAGATCAGTCACTGAGAAGACTTGGAATAAATATAGTAGAGCTTTAATTTTTCTCTTTCAGAAACCTGACAAGACAGCTGCTGAAACACACACTTAGAAATCTTTGTTTAGAAAGAAATTCTAAATGAAGCTACAGCCTTTGAAGACTAAATGTGCTGCATGGTCAATTGGAAGGAAACATTCAGTTGTTTGCTTTAAGAAATGAATCAACAGATAAAAGAATATAAGGCAATGGCAGAGTTATATGATAGTCAGGGTTGCTTGCTTTCTTTTTTGTCACTGAATTTTAAAATGTACACCTGGGTTAGGCACCAGTAATGCATTCAGACAGTTTATTTAAAGAAAAGAAAATTGGTTTGTTTTGGTTTTACTGATTCTACACATCTGTTTCACCATACTTTACCTATAGAAGGTTCAGCCTTCTGGTGACAGATCAGTTATTACTCTATTAATGATTTATTGATGTTGTACTCATGACTGAAAAAAGTGATAACCCATCCTTTCCTGAATGGAATAGATTTGAATAAAGAAAGAAAATGGTATGTTCCTTGAAGCACATCAGAAATGGTCTAATGTCTCCACTGCTTGGTTTATTGTGTAAATGTATTGTTTACCATGACAAGGACTGAATATCATTCCCCCCACAAAAATATTGTAAGTTATATTTCATATACATTACATCAATTCAACACTCTACTGAGGATTAACCTATTAGGCTAATTGTTTATTTAGTCTTCAATTTTGGACCTGAAGTTTTAAGTACAGTCCCCTCATCATTTGCTTTAAAACAATGTCTTTATAAAACTGGCACTTATTTTCCTCTGATGCCTGTCATTGTTGCACTGAAACTTTACTGTTGGCTTCAAGTACCAGGGATCTGGCAATATAATCTAAGTATTACAGAATTAAATCTGTAAATAGTCAGGCAGAATGAAAAATTATATGGGAACAGTTGTTGTATCCATATAGATTCTTTTAAAGGAGCAAAATTTTATCTCACCAATAACATTAGGCTGAAAATAGTACAATACTTCAAGTACAATATAGAGGAATACATAAAATCTAAACACTTTTTGTCTTCATGGCAAGACTACTTGTTCTGTAGCTTAGGACTATTAATTTTTCTGAGCCTCAGGGAAAGATTTAGAACCTAGTGAGAGGAATTCAAGAATGAAATCTTTTTGAATTTTAATCTTAATTACAAAAAATGTGATTGCCTTTTTTATTGATACCCATTTGTTCTTACTCTCCAGGAAAAGCATAATGAACAAATTCATTTACATAAATGGTAAAAAAAGGCACTAAATTTTTATCAAATATTAGAGAGCACTTGTACAAAATGAATGTGAAACTATCAATTATGAATAGCTACACTGGAATTTAAAAGTTATATTCATCAAAAAAGGATTGAAAAGGATACTGTGTTACTTACAAATTCAGTGCAGCTATATTCAGGGTAGAGAAATAATTCAGACAACCGAAAGACATTTCCCCAATACAATAGATCATACAAATTTGTGAATATAATCTAAAATGCATATTTGTAGTGTAACATATATCTGTTGGATATGTTACTTTCCTTTCCCTGGAGACTTGCAAAATGGTATAAGACCAAGTATACTAGTTTTGGCTGGGATAGAGCTAATTTTCTTCATAATAGCCTGTATGGTGACACGTTTTGGATTTGTGCTGAAAACATTGTTGATAAAACAGGAATGTTTAAGTTATTGCTGAGCGGTGCTTGTGCAGCATCAACGCCTTTTCTGCTTCTCACACCACCCTGCCAGTGAGCAGGGCACACAGCTGGGACAGCTGACCCCAACTGCCCGCAGGGATATCCCATACCATGTGATGTTGTGCTCAGCAATAAAAGCCAGGGGAAATTTGGAGTTATGACGTTTGTCTTCCCAAGCGACCATTACGTGCGAGGGACCCCTGCTTTCCTGGAGATGGCTGAACATCTGCCTGCCAATGGAAGTAGTGAGTGAATTCCTTGTATTGCTTTGCTTGCATGCACAGCTTTTGCTTTACTTATTAAAATGCCTTTATCTCACCCCACGAGTTGTATCACTTTTGCCCATCCAATTCTCTCCCCTCTGCCACTGGGGAGGAAGTGAGCGAGCAGCTGGTTGGGGCTCTGCTACCTGCCGGGGTTGAACCATGACACCAAGGTGCAGGGGATCAGCACCTACAGCATCACCCCCTGCTTTCACAGGTATTGAGGGCAAATATATTTTTTTTTTAATTAGTTTTAAAATTAAAAATTTCTCTTGAATTTCACTTAGTTTTCTTGGATTTGACTGACTGAGAACAGCCCAGGAAATCTTTTGCCTCTCAGGAAAAAAAAAACCACCAAAACTATGCGTGTGCTTGTTTTGTCAAGCTGACTTACTGATACAGGAGGCTACTGAACCTCTGTTCAGAGATTTTCATAAATCAATTATTCAAACTGAAATATTCGAATAATATTATTCACCTTTGGTCAGACCTGTATCATGGTGATATGTGAGGGCCTGGAGACTGTACTAAATGGAAAAAAGGTTACAATGAATCTGGTTACACGATTTGACTGCCATGTGGATGGAAACAATAAAAACACAGTTTACTGTGCCCCAGAATATGTTCTGGCAGACAATTTAAGAAGGAATTAATGACCTTACTAATGCATAATTTGTCTGTGGCCTAGTAACTCCTGCCTAAACTTCCTCTACAACTTTGTTCATGAGGGATTTGGATTAAATTAGTTTTATTCATGTTAATTCTGCCCAAGGATGTTTTGCAAACTGATACTGATGTCTAGATATAAGCCACTGAAGCATGAGGCAGCATTTAGTTACAAGGCATCAGTCTAGAGGATCTTTTAAAAGCTTCTTCCACCCCACCTTTAATATTCAATGAAAATATTTTAAAAAATATAGAGATGAATTGTTTTTTGAAGAAATATTTGACAATGAAATAGAATGGAGTAGATACAAGTAGACAGAAGGGGAAGAGCTAAATAGATAAGGAGCAATTTATTTCCTGCTTTCATTGTGTCTGCTATCTGAGGATGTAGTATTTACTAAACCTTGAAAACAAAGCTCAACAGCACACCTGAAACAGGAGATACAATCATCATCATCATGATCATCATGTATATTGGCAGGGCACAAAAAAAATGTAAAATAATTAAATCCCTTCATCTTTTTGATGTGGGATTTCCTTGCTTAGTGTGTTGACTCCATGGAGGCTCAGAACTGAAAAATGTGCAACATAAAGACAAAGAGTCCCATTTATACTGTCCAAGCATGGCACTTCCACATGGCTTCTCATCTCACCCTGGAATATCAATTTTAACATTAAGAAAAAATAAATAAAAGAAATGTTGAGGAGGGGAGTTACTGAAGTTGATTTTCATCTGGCAATTATATGTATAGCTCAACATGCTTTTAAATCTCACTTCCAGGAAATGGAAATGCTTTCTATAAACTTGTGTTCTGCACAGAACTGACCTATCTATTTGGGGAGAATATATCCAGACTGGCCACCTGTACTCTGTGTCTGCCAACATGTTCAGACCATAATAGTTTTTAATTTTGCAGTGATTTATTCTTGATGAAGAATCAAAAATGGATTAGGACATTATCATCATGTATACTTAAAAAAAAAACCCTCTAATAATGTTGCAGTAGGTAAGCAGCCACAATAACTAATAAAACAAAAACAAAAACAAAAACAAAAAAACAACCCAAACCCCACATGTGGCAATTCAGAAATGCAGAAGCTGTTTCTCTTTCATAAATTCTCATTCAGATAACATGTACTGTGGAACACAGCCCGAACACATTTACTTGAACTTACGTGCTAGTTCTGAAATAGGAAAAAAACAAACCAAACCAAATCCCTTTAACAGACTTAATGTAGAGAGAAATTATGCACAAAAGTGTTGGCTTTCAGCTTGCCCTTAATGTTTTGCATCCACTATGTCCTCCTATGTTGACTGTATGTTTGTTCCATCCTCAAATGAAGCAATATTTACTTAGTGTAAAATGTTGGCATTATGCCATTTTGAGAGGCATTATCTACATACAAAAAAAAAAAAAGTAAATCTATGTAGCTCAGTGCTAAAATCTGTACAGAAAGGTTTCTTCTATTTAAAAACTAGTGTATTTCAGTTTCCTATGACCTTTATTTTACAGGAGTTTATATAAAACTCCTTTTCAATAAATCATTTTTAAATTGAAATAAACTTGCATATACAACTAGCTGTAGGATTTTAAAAAAAAAGTCAGTTGAAAACTTCAGGTAAACAGGTACAAGTTAGTGCACAGACAAAGCTTGAATTTAACTAGTACAAGACTAAACTCAGCAAGACAAGCAATTCCAATTCTTGGGTAAAAGGGATCAACTGTGTAGTGTTACAAGAATATAAAAGTGCTCCTCCATATTTTAGGAAAACATTTGACTTGAAGAAGCAGCTACCTATATCCTAGTGTGGGAAATCTTAAACTGTCCACTTAATAGTAGAGTCCATGAAGGATAATTAAAGGAAATCTGTTTTTAGAACAGTATACTATAGCAACTGTAAAAAACTAGATTGAATTTCCCAAATAATTTTAGCTGAAGTGGAGGAAAAAAAAAAAAAAACAAAAAAAAACCTCAACCCCCCCAAACCCCAAACCCCATAGGTTGTATGTACTACTGGTAACTATTTTTGTCTTGTGTTTTGAGCTCTAAATCTAATTGGGGCTAGTCAAGTTTGAGTTCCATCTGAATCTAAAGGGATTAAACCTCCCACCTCTCATAAAAGGTACTTTTACGTCTGATAGGATATTCCTCAGAGAGATCCTGTCCCTATTTCTACAGTGGTGTTCTTTCTGTTTTGCAAAAGATACTTCACTATATTCACTGATAAAAGTTTTGACCTGTCTTTGCACTCACCAGCAACTTAAAAGTCATGAATTTGCTATTGCTTTGAATCAGTGACCATGTCGTTTTGGTTTTTTTTTCCAAAGTGAGTCCAGCATTAATAGAAAATAGTAAGAAAACAGAGCCCATAATACCCAGTGGCCTCATCAGTCAGAGAAAGAATAATCTTTAGCTTTAGTTGGCATGGCCTAATAGATGGCCTACGTACTCATGATAGATTTTTGAGGAAGTGGTTACTTGTTGATGCCCTTCATTTCGTATAAAACAAACACTGAGAAAGGCAAGAAAGGACTGATGGAGGAATAGAGGTAGGAAATATAGGGAAAAAATAACTGATTCTACTATCCATTGCAAGGATGTATCTCTTAGCAAATGAAAATTATGGTCTTACAAAACCTGTTTAAATTAATCAGCCAGGCTCAATAGCCAGGATGAAGAGGTGTTTTCCTCATAGTATCTCATAGGGCACACTCTTAGAATACAGTTCAAAAACTTCTTGTTTAGGAACTATTTAGAAATCTTCTACAACTGAGACTAATTAATAAGTTCACTGAGTAAAACCAGTCAAAATCACTTTGAAATTAACCCTGTGCTTCATTTTCTTTTGTTACAGATGACACAGACAAAATATTTAAAAAATGAATTATTAAAAATAATAATTTTGACTTGATCAAAGTTGTTTGTTTGCTTTGTTGTTGACGCTTTTGTTCAGCAGCAGATGCGCTTGCAACACTACTAAACAGCTGAAGTCTGAATAACTTGTCAGAGTACCTAAAACAGGTGTAAGTAACTTGGGTGGTCGAAGTTTTAGAGACATGCACTAAGTATTGTTTATTTATGCCTCTGGGACAAATAATAAATTTCTGCATTGCCTTCTGAACAGAAACACTTAGCTACACAGTTTACATCTTTTATTAATAACTTTCCTGGGAAAATAAACATAATGAGCTTGTTTGTTACCCCAGTCATCTTCAGCTACAAGCTGTTCTCTATTTCTAGTCAGCTAAATAACCTGGTTAGCAATCAAGTATGGGTTTTTCTGGAATAGAAGAACGTATCAATCTATGGCATATATAGCCAATGGTTAGGTCTGTAGCATTAGTTCTATTTTGTTAGGGGTTTTGGGGGGGGGAATTGGGATTTTTTGATTGTTTAAATCAGAACTCTCAGCACTTTAAAAGAGAATCAGTCTGGGGATGGACTGAGTAGAGAGCAGCTCTGGGCAATGGTCCCCGGGGGGCAGCAAGCTGGGCAGGAGCAAGCAGCAAGCCCCGGCAGAAAAGATGGCCAGCAGCACCTGGGGCTGCATCAGGGGGAGAACCACCAGGATATCAAAGAAAATTTTTATCCCTCTCTTCTCAGCATTCACATGTACTATGTCCAGTTTGGGGCCCTGAATACAGGAAAGACACTAACATGTTGCAGTTAGCTCAGCAGAAAAGCACCGAGATGACTAGGTTGGAGTAGTTGCTCCATGAAGAGAGGCTGGGAGAGTTGGACTTGTATAGCCTGGTGTAGAGATGGCTTCAGGGCATCTCACAACCACGCCCCTATGAGCAATGGGGACTGTGTAGTCACAGCTGCACACTTCACAGTGGTTGATTATGACGATGAGGGACAACAGGCATAAACTGAAACAAGAGAGGTTCAGGCTGGATACGAGAAGAAACTTTTCTCACAAGGACAGTCAAGCACTGAGACACATTGCCTGGAGAGGTGATATTGGCTCTCTCCTTGGATGTTTTCAGGAACCAGACAGATAAAGCCCTCAAGACCTGGTATGATCATGCTGTTAGCAGGAGATTGGTTCCAACTTGAATTATCCTGTGCTCCTAATGAAAAGAATACAAATTTGGACACAGACTATCCAAGAATATGTAGCAGACCTTAGACTGAACTGATTTGTCTTTATAATTTCCACAGAATTTTAATTATTTCCTGTATTCACTAATTAAAAGGAAACCTAATTCAACTGATGATTGAATCTTTTGAATTTCTACTTGTAAGACTCCTTACGTACTTTAAACAGTGATTCTTTAATGAAAATTGTACAAGCCATTCTTACAGGTCCTGATCTGGGACCCAAAACCTGCAGCTGCCATAGAAGCTAGTATTAATGGTGTATGGTATTATCCCTTTTGCTTTATTCCTTTTTGGTACCATGAATTCTTCACCTTATCTTGGAGTTAAACTATGCAGAAATATTGTTTATTATAGAAAGCTCTAATGTTTTAATGTTCTTATATTGAAGTTTGGGTATTCAAAGATAATTTCTAACAAGCCATTTTATCTCTGTCATTTCAAAAATCCAGAGTGATTGTTGCCCAGTGAAAGTTTATGCAGAAAATTGTCTTGCTTAAAGGCCACTTTTAAGCAGTTTTTACTGAACTTTATAAGTTGGCTCTAAATCTATCTTTATTGCCTTCTTCCTAACAGATGTTGCCATCTTTGAAGGTTGGAATTAGCATAAGTATGTGCAATGTAAAAAAAAAACCAAAACAAAACAACTAGATACAAATGGATATACTTATACTTCTTATTAACAAATATAAATTATTATATCATAACTTGTATATAAGAATGCAGAAATCCTTATTACGATATAGAAAGCTCATACACCTGTACAACTAACTTTCAAGGTGCTGTTTACCTTTAGAAGGTGTTTTCAGTAGTTACCTAGTTTTTAAATTAAATTAAGTTCAGTTAGTTAAGATTAGTCAGGGCACCAAAATATGGACACACAACCTGGTTTTGTAGGGAACTTTTGTAAGGGTTTTGTCCAGCCAAAAGCCTTTTTATGATAGACTGATCTGAACCATCTATTAACACATGTTTTAAAAAAAGAGACCTCTTATATAGTTCTGTTCATCTTTTTACTTTGTGATGGTTAAGTCACAAATGGGTGGAATGTAATAAGAGAGTTGTTAAGTGTTTGAAGCAAAAATCTGCACTGTAATATTGCTGCAAAATTTAAATTGGCTGTAAGTTTCGCTTAGGGGCAGGGAGTTTAAGGAACATCTGGAGATTCTGAAATAACCTGCATTCATTTACGTTATTTAAGTTGTAAAATCATATTCAATCTTGACCCACTCAGGAAATCTAACATAAACGTCCTGCTGATTTTGACAGTCATACAGCAAAAACACCCTCTAATGAGCATTTAATAGTCACCAAAAGTTCTGCATTAAGTACAAAGCCCTTTTGATTACTTATTCCACTAATTTAAAGTAAATGCTTTTACAGATGGCATCTGTTAGGACGCAGAGCGTGTGCTGCATTTATATGTAGTCATTGAAAATAAATTCCAGCTTTGGTATAAGGATCGTACAAAAAAGATCAAACATGAAACACTGAGTAAACATTTACTAGTGATATTTTTAAAGCTCTTCATAAAAGCTTATCCAATACCAGAATACAATACTCAAAGTATATGAAGTAATTTAGAAATACTTTGGCAAATTAGCACCTGAAGAAAAATGACTGAGACAAAGTAATTGAGCTCTTCCATTTTGTTTATCATCTTCCCTAGGGTGCACAATATTGTATTTCACTATCCTTTCAAACTATATTACCTTATGACTAAAGGAGAAAAAAAATCCACACTTTTATTTACTAGAGATTAATGGGAGAATGATAATGGCTCAGATTTAAATGAGAAAAAAAAAGAAAGCTAAAGCAGTTATCTTCTTTTTTTGAAGGAGGATATGGGGAAACATTCATTTGTTTTTGTGCCACCACCAAGAATTTCATCAACAAAAGTCATGCTAAAACATGCATTCAGAAGTGTGCAAACTAAGAGTGGTTTTTGTCAGTTTACAAACGTGTCCCCAGTGACCAAATATTTAATAGTTTCATATGTTTTTAAAGAAACACGTTCTGCATATTTTAGAATACTGAGATATTGAGGGCATATTGATAAATTAAAAAAAACACATTATTTTTAAAGAAAAAGTCAGTTAATTTGAATGCAAAGTATTTAGCTGTGTTTTATGGTTAGTTCCAGTAGATGCCATTAAAACCTTTATGATTACTTATTACAAGATATTAGCATTACCACAATGTGTGTGCTGTTGCACAGAATGTACCAAATTAATATTAATTTCAGAATAAAATTATTTAAAAAATCAGTAAAAACTTTGCAATAGAATATCAAGTTCAGTCATTAGCTTGAGTCAAGCATCTAAAATTCAATTGTCAACACAGTTGTGAAATTTTAAAGTTTTACTTGTCCCTGTGTTCCAACATGCAGAGCTATGGTTCTTGGCCTGTTTCACCTGTTCATCAATATTGGACATTATCGCAGCCTTCTCCCTTACTGTGTACCTGAAGTTGCTTTTAGTGAAAATATCATCATTGAGAAATGTGCATTTGTTTGTGTGTGTAGTACATAAACAAAGTTGATCAAGTTTCATACCAATGGACAGTCAGAAAACAATCAAGATGCCCACCTGAACCCAGAACACAAGAATAGTCAGTTTCAGTAATTTGAATTAGAGCTTTATCTCCTTTCCTGGCTTTCAATAGAACTACCTCTCCTAGAATGTCAAAAAATTGGAACAAATTATATTGTTATATTCAGATAGCAATTACTGATCCAGTCTTTATCTGCAGGTTTTATCTTTTTGTAATTAGTATTAATTATTTGTAAAACAACCCATATTATCTACTGCAATTAAAAATGCAGTTACAGGAAACTCCAGAAATTATTGTTCTACGACATTGTCATAACGTTTGTTGTGACAACTGAGCCAAGTAATCGGCCAGACCAAGTTAACACAAGATGAACATTTCTTGCATTATTAAGAAGGAGCTTCTTTCCCATGAAATTTACTTACTGTGGGATGTGGGAGGCAATATTACTAACTGACAGAGGCACAAGGGAGGAAGATGACGTTCTCTTTTCTTTCTCATAAAGGTGAATAATGGTAGAGAAGGAGCTGATGAGCACATGAAAGAGCACCCTTATCAAGAAAATTTAACAGACAACAACAGTGTAAATTTCATTCAATTTCTAACCAGTATGCCCATAATATGATCCTGAAAAAGCTACCTCTTCGGGGAGCAAAAGAGTAACTCACTGCCCTTCCCAAGTCTGTTTTTGGTCTTTATCAGTTTCATTTTGCTAGAATGATTTCAGTAGTAAGAGACTAATGAACTTTTCATCCCTGTAGACTACAGCCCATATTTATTTTTCCATCTCTATGGAACAATAACTATCATGAAACAAGTACGTACCACAGGAACTCCAAATTAATGAGCCAGTGTTACTCCAGCTACCTTTTTGTAAGGTGACGAGTTCAACACATGCTATTAGTAATAAAAGACCTGGGATATACAGCAATGTAAACTAAGGTGGTATAGCCAGAACTTTCACTGTTTTTCTCTTGTAATTGGAGATTGCACAAAATAGATACAAGAAATTATGAACTTAGAACTTTGCACCAAATTTGTGTTGCCTCAGCATTAAGTGCCCACATCCTGGGCCATAAGAAGTCTTTATGTTTGAACATCCTATGAAGACAAACTGAGAGAGTTGGGGCTGTTCTGACTGGAGAAGACTCTGTGGAGGCCTTACAGCAGCCTTTCAGAAATTAAAGGGGGCCTAAAGAAAAGGTGGACAGTGACTCTTTATCAGGGAGTGTAGCAATAGCATGAAGGGTAATGGTTTGAAACTGAAAAAGGGTAGATTTAGATTAAATATTAGGAAGAAATTGTTTACTGTGGGGGTGGTGAGGCACTGGAACAGGTTGCCCAGGGAAGTTTCTCCATCTCTGGGGGTGTTCAAGGCCAGGCCGTATGGGGCTTTGACCAACCTGGTCTAGTGGAAGGTGTCCCTGCCCCTGGCAGAGGGATTGGAATGGAACTAGATGATCTTCCACATCAAACCATTCTATGATTCTATCATAATTGAAAAATTAGATTAAGTAAATAGAATTAAAATAGTTTAAAGCTACTATTGCAGGAGAATCAAGCCATCTCTCCCTTATCTTGACCCATGAGCTTTTCATTATATTTTCTTTCCCCTGTCCAGCTGAGGAGGGTGAGTGACAGAGTGGCTTTGGTGGGCACCTGGTGTCCAGGAGGGTCAACCCACCACACAGATAGGATATTAAAAGTAAGGAGAAAGCCTATGTGGAATAGAAACTAACACTGACTAGAAAATAAAATTACAGTCCTAGATATCAGGAGGTATAGCGATAAAATGATTATTACTAAAATGTCAAGTCAGTTCAGCCCCAAAGAGGAAATTAATAGAAATAATAAAAGTTCTTTGTTATATAAATAAAAAGAGAACAAGTGCAGAAGAAAAATGAGGCCCCTATTCAGCCAGGATATAGTAGAGATTAAAAATAATCTGTGTACTATCTAAAAGTTAAAAGAATATCTGGATCACTTTTCAGTAAGAATAAAGATACGGCACATGAGGAAAAAGTCAGGTTAATTCATGAAACGAGTATGTGAAAACAGAAATATAATTACCTCTTAGGTAAAAGAAAAGTTTCAAGATCTCAAAGCCAAGGGGATGATATGATATTCACTGCAGAAAAACTGAAAAAGCTGTGAAATTATAGATCCAGAAACAGGATTTTTTAATGAACCTGTCTTTATCATGAAGTAATAGCAAATGTAATATCAGTATTTACTTAATGGAGATATGATTGAGGAAACTGCACGAGCATTAACCTGATTTGTAAGCTTTTAGAGAAAATGTGAAGTACTTGATAAAGTTGATAAAGACAGGAAAGGAAACAGAAAATAGAGTATGCTGCAACATGAATTTACCAAAGTACCTGATGTTCAACTACCATCTTTGCTATCTGGTCATAAATATTTTCCTAGCAAAAGGAAATGTGGGAGAAGTTGTTCATTACAGTTTGCTCATAGTAAAAATATTATTAACAATAATCTTAATAAGCATAATTACTATTTCATTCTGCCCAAGACTGATGGAAATTGTGAATAGTACCAGTGGATGGAACCATGTGGAACCAGCCCCAAACAGCTTCCTAGATTTACCAAGAAAATGGTGACACATGTAAGACAGAAGATTTGTTTTAAAATCACAGGGCAGAGACTGGAAGGAAAGAACTGGGTGGCTTTGAATATATTTATATGACACATAGATCATCTGCTTCCTGAAATCTATTCACCTGCTAAGGTCTGTAATGTAAAATTACTTGAACTTAACATCCTACCAGTCATTTATTTCAAGTACTTAACTTCTAGGTTCTTAGCACCTTTCTTTTGTTAAGAATTTTCTCTGACACCCTGCCAAGGACCTAGTTTTAAACCTTATCAGTACGCACCTGCCACATCACTCGTTGTCAAAAGTCCACTAAAGCACTGAAAAAAATAAAATAATCTAAGTTAAATGTAGCACAATATTCTTAGCCTGTGTTTAGATTAAAGATTGTTACTTTATCTTTCTAAGTTTGAAGGAATATTTGCATACTTAAGGTCTTGTCTGTTTTAACTGTGTCTGTTTGTGTTTTGGTTTGGTTTGGTTTGGTTTTTTTTAAATAAAATGTTGCGAGGTCAAAAGGATATGGAGGAGATCCTAAGAACATTTCTCTGACTGTTGACAGAGAACAGTGCAAAGTTTACTTTAGTCCTGTGCAGCCTTTGTTTGGATTCCTCTGTTTGATTGCAGATAACCTGGGGTAAAAATGCGGTCTTCATCATATGAAATAGAATGCACAGTCTAATTTACATATCTGAAACTTAGACATTCAAATCTGAGGTAATCTGTCTATGTTCCATGATAATCAAAGAAGAGATAAAGGATCTTTGGATGATTTATCATCTTATCCTGAAAGATGTGTAGGGCAGGTCAGTTGAAAAAATTAGATCAAAATGAGGTGAAAAAACTGGGACTGCGTATCATTGCAAAATGCAAGTCATAGCTTGGTATAGTTAAACCTGGAATTGTAGTTTTGCATGCTGTATTACATCAAGGGCTGGGGTACAGTAGTACAACTGTCAAACTGGAGATGGTCTAGAGGAAGGCAAAACGAATAATGAAGCAAGCAAACTAAAGTTGGCTAACCTAAAAAATTGAAGACACACAGACTAAGATCACACACAGACTTCAAAAAAATAAAAGATTTCTCAAAGGTAAAAGGAAATAGTTGTTCCTTTGAGTCCACAAAAGATAAGATTTGATGATGAACTTACACTGAAAAACAAAATTCAGGCTTGAACTGTGAAACAATTTCTAATGGCTTAAGTAGTGATGTGCTAGCATAGATTGCCTACAGAGGTTGTGGAATTTTGAAGAGATGGCGAAAATACATAATGACATAGCTGCTGTTTGTTAGAGTCAGCAGAGGGACTAGATGCCTTCTTAAGAACCTTTACAGACAATGTGGCTTGAAGAGAAAGTATGATGGTGAGATGACCGAGTCCCAGCGTAGGATGCAGTCATATGAAAGGTAATTTTTTGTATGTTTTTTTTTTCTCAGAGAGATAAGTAAAAATTGCTTACTCGATCCCACTGGACTTCACCTGGAAATCTATGGACAGGTCAGACACAGGTGTTCCGGAATGGTTATATGAGATAGACAAAGAAGCCCTACCAGGATCCTGGAAAAATAAGGGAGACTAAAAGTATACCTACCTAGAAGGGCACAGATGTTTGTTTTACATTTACTTCAAACTGACAAAGAGTGACCCAGTTCTAATCTGGAAGATATTTAGCCCAATTGTGGGACTCTGTGAAATACTAAGACAACATTCTTCCACTTACTTGCTCTTGTCTCTTTAGACATACTCTAAATGACTTATTCAGTCTAGAAAAATAAAAGTTAATTAGAAACATTATTTTCTGTAAAAACGCACCAACAGTACAAATAGCAAAAGAGGACCAGAACAATTTTAACTAAGAAACAACACTGGTTTGATAATAAATGTTGTAAAGTGACAATGAGAATAACTTGATCGCAAGTGCAAGGTGTTTATGCATCAAAAGTGTGCAGAATCGCCTTTCATTAAAGTAGTACAGGTGAAACTGTTCTTCCTCCAATACACCAACTAATTTCAAGATAGAATTTTGTCAAGTTTTGAGTGAGATGGTGTAACATAACTGCCTGAAATAGTGGGGACTGAGCTTGATATCCTAAGAAGTCCGGTTTAGTTCTATGTGTGTGCATTTTGGTTCATTTCAGTTCATTCACACAATCACGTGTGTACATTAAGCTTAAATTTAATTTGTGCTGCCTTCTGTAGCAATCTAAATGGTTACTCAGTCTATGGCTGTATAGAGATCATGGCTGTGGGTTCATCGGATTCCATAATACACAAGGACATGGAGACTTTATCCTCTAAATTTCACTACAGAAATCACCACTAGCAAGTATACCTATGATTGTGCATATATATATGTGTGTGTGTGTGTAAAAACATATGCACATATATGTATGTATCTCCCAAGTTATTACAAATTATTATCAGCAAGCAATATTGTAGCAATAATCAATTATAACAGCAAAAAGTGTATATATAATATTACAGGTTACCACAAAGTTATAACTAGTGAAGCAAACTTATTAATAATACTGCAGCAGACATGACAGATTATTTACAAATATGTATTGCACCAAGCACATTCAACAGAACTAAGAACGCAGCCAAACCATCCCAGAGGGGAGGACAAATCAGTCCCAGAGGGGAACCTAACCATCCCAGAAGTGGGAGGACAAAACAAACTGACTCCAGAAGTGGGCCCAAATGGATACCAATAGAATAACAGACAGTCTCACTTTGAAGATGATCCACGTCATGGAGTTTGGAGTCCGCCAGACATCCCTGGTGAGGGTCCAAGATCTTGTAGAAAGTTCATGCAGACCTGCTTAGGAAAGGAAAAAAATATGCAGCACAGGAATTTCTCAGAGAAAGAAGATCCATTTTGGATAAAAATTAAATTTTATAGAGGTGTAAGAGGTCATAGGACTCAACCACTTCAAGCAGCCAGTAGGTGCTATTAATTTCTATATTTCACCTGTAACAGCCAATAGATGATGACGTTTTCTGTTCTCAAACCAATTTTATTTTTTTTCTTTTTTTCCAGACAGTCTTACTTTTCTTGTTATTAGAACAGCCAGTAACAGTTACTGATTCTTACTTTCTCAGGATGTTTTCTCCTTTTTCCAGACTACTTTTCACTTTGATTTTGTACTTACTAATGGTATTTCAGGATGACTCCAGATTCTAGGTATCCAGATGTACTTCAAAGATACCAGCTGCACTTCTCGAGTGCAACCCTGCACTTCGGGTTCACAAACCTAGTTTCCAAGCTAATGTTTCCCAAGCTGTCAGTCATTTTCTCTGTCAGTATTTCAGCAGACATTTCTTTCTGTTCAGTAATTTTCCCTTCCAACCAGGTTGCCTTTCTGGCTGCTCACATCACCTGCATAACAAAATATCCTGTGGATAATAGCATCTTTGTCGGAAGAAGTAATTTGGTTAAGAAATATATATGTATCATCCATATGTTGGCTATTTATTAATCTACAGTAAGTTCTGTTTCCTTCAAGCTTCTTTATATTGGTGATTCACATGTTCTACCTTGTATATGAGTCAGAAGAAGGCATGGATCCCAAGTGCCTTAAGTGCTACACAATAAAGGGAAATAATTTTTTTGTGATTACAAAAAGGAAAAAAATATGTGATTTAAAAAAAAAGGGGGGCGCTTTAGAAACACTTACAGTCAGAACAATGTTCTGTATTCTGTACTTTCAACACATGGAAAAACCTCTGTACAAGATGCAAAGGGCTTTCTTCCCATCCAAGCAATCTAGGTGGACAACTACTCACTTTGGTGTTTGCTTCGGGTCTTCTCATTAAGCACTTACTCTAGAGCATCCACTGCATGGAGAATCTAGTGAGTTAAATAATTAATTTATAGTTTTTACACTCAAAATGCTATTTTTGCTTTCACAGAAATCACCTTTCCAATTGGTGATTGGAAATCCTCCTTTGAAAATGTCACTTGAACTTCTTACAGTTAAATATTATTATTAGAATGCATTTACTGTATATAATTACAAGTTTCCATTAAATATTCTATCATAGTTACACTAGCTAACAGCTATTATAGATTTTAGAATATACTGTAATGCAGAAAATACTATGAAATGTTGAGAAAATTCGAAAGAGCAAACTGAAATATGCAAATACACAACTTGTTAGTCAAAGATGTCACTCTCATGAAATTCAGGTTTCTAAAAGTAGAAACCTCTTGGAATTTCATTTAATAAAATAAACATTGCATCCTTTTAGCAGCCTGTACATGATCATAGAATTATAGAATCATTTAGGTTAGAAAAGACCTTTAAGATCATAGAATCCAAGTGTAAACCTAACACTGCCAAGCCCACCACTAAACCGTGTCTCGAAGTACTACATCTACACTGCCTTTTAAATATGTCCAGGGATGGTCACTCAACCACTTGCCTGGGCTGCCTGTTCCAACACTCGATAATCTTTTCAGTAAATATAGTATCTTAAAAATCAGTAAATATTATTTTAATAATCCCAGAACATAAAAATATTTTTTAATTAATTTTGAGGTTTATCATTCAGATATATCACATAGATGGGATGAAAAATTACTCTAAGATTTCTTGTATTACCACTGGCATCTAAAATTTCTTAAAACCACTTAATGGGGAATGAAGTATGAATGACTTTATGTCAACAAAGAACTTCAGGAAAAAAAGCCTGACATGTTACAACATGCGTACATGTACAACTCCAACTGAAAAAGAATATAAAAATAGAACAATAAATAAATTCTCTAAACAAGCCATTTTCCCTGGGGCTGTTTAAGTGTCTTAGTGGTAGAGCGATTCAATGTATGTGACTGTTGCAAATAGCTGTCACAGTCTTATTTCTTTCAGTATATTAAGAATCCTTTCAGCCTTGTTTGAGGAATCACATATCCTCTTATGGTCAGAAAGACCCAGAGACATTCAACAGCTTATGAACAATATGTGGTGCAAAATTTTGTCTCGAGTACAAACTTTAATGATGATTCGACATAAATTTAGAAAGCAAAAAAAAAAAAAAAGTGAATGAAGAAAATATACAGAGAGAATTGGAACAAAAAATTGAAGGAATACATACTGTGGAAAAATATTTCCAGTGAAGAAAGGGTTGTTCAAATAAATTTGAAACAAGCTGGAAATTTGGCTGTGTAGGAATACATAAGGAAAAGGAACCACAGGAGGGCATTTGTAATCAGGAAGTAATTTTAGTTTTAATGACGGGAAGCAGTAGACAAGACAGGTCTTTAAGTCACCACCTGGAGGACTTTAAAGGAAGAGAAAAGCTCAGAAAAGACATACCAGCTTAATTTTTTAATGGATTTTTTTTTTTTAATGAAAACAGTGAGGCTGCATAATAATCTGAGGGCAAATAAAACATGAGGCATTTACAGTGAAATCCAGGAAATTAGCTGTGTAGGAGATGGTATGATTGAAGAAAGATTGATCAGAAAAGGCTACCAAAGTCAAGAACTGTAAGGAGGATAGAGGACTAACAATCATGGTATCCATTGCTAATCTAACCTTTTTACATTAAAACATTCTTATAAGAAGTAGCACACTTAGGCAAATATTTATAGAAAGAAGTGAGATTCACCATGAGAGAAAAGGAGGGTGAGAATGGCATAGAAGGTTTTTGTATAAGAGCCCTCTAAGAGCAGAAATAATGAAACTGTGGGAGCAACAGCAATGGCTGCAGAAGAAAAGATCTTAAAATGCTCATAAAAATGAATAACAAAATTAAAAAAGGTAAGCCAGAAGAAAATGTGAGAGACAGTTTTATTAATTATAAGTTTTATGCCTGCCTCTTTATATGCATTTACTTTTCATTTTTCAGCTGCATTTCCCAAGAACCCTAACATGAAGCCTCTTATTTTTGTGTACAGAACATTGGTGCATATTGAGAGCATTCCTTGCTCAATCAGGGTCCTAACCCTTTCTTCTGGAATGAATTTCATTCCATAACATTAACTGCTCTTTGAATGAATTCTTTGTTTTCTATTATACTGTGCATAATTTCTTGAGCTTTTCCCTGCCATGCATTTTGGAATTAAAATGACATCACAAATTATGCCCTGAGGAGTAGCTCACTTGACTCATTCATGAATAAATTAATATTTTAATGTACCTGATTTTATTGTTTTAAAAATTTATTTCAAACATTTTACATTTCTAAAGGGTTGTTGTGGGGTTTTTTTTGCTTTTTTAGATCCGTGACTTCAAGGCACCCTGCATGCTTTTTCCTACCAATAATTTCATTGAAATTAATAGATACATAAAGGGTGAAAAATTCTTCAGCAGAGTTGTCACTTGAATAAGTTCTTAAATTCAGAAATAAAATATACATGTGCATACTCTAACTGTTATTTTTAAATACACTGATTTCTGTTGGTAGCAATCTGTTTATCACTTTAAACCCTAACCTCACAGCACTGTTCAATAAGTTGTTCAAATATATGTACTTTATTCAAAATTTGGTAAGGAAGTTTACTACATAAACAAATATTTTTGAAACCAATTTTAGTTTAAATTAATATTAAATTCTTATGTTCTCTTTATTCTGTATTCCAAAGGTATTGTGGGTTTGTCTGAAGAAGCTGAGTAGTATGACTTATTTCTTTATAGACTTATACCCATTTAAAGAATAATCAAGATTATTGTCTGAATCATTGTACAGCTAACAAAAATTTTTCTTTA
Organism: Chroicocephalus ridibundus; assembly: GCF_963924245.1. Lineage (NCBI taxonomy): Eukaryota > Metazoa > Chordata > Aves > Charadriiformes > Laridae > Chroicocephalus > Chroicocephalus ridibundus. The sequence continues at coordinate 64,067,234 of NC_086284.1, forward strand.
AAATTTTAATTCAGGCGGGAACAGCTGGGTTATGCCTTTCTGGATGTATCATCCTTCTCTCAAGACGAGGAATAATGAACAGGAAGGTCAGATAAACATGTACTTTTGGCAGAGGACAAATAAAAAGTAAACAATCAATGTTGTTTCTAAATACAAAAACTAATGAAAAAAAATCTAATGGGAAAAGTAACTCACAATTAGAAATACAGCAACCTGCTGTCTACAACTAGTTTTCGGTTGTCCTTTCAGCTCTTTGCTGAAAGTTTGCAATCTGGATTGTAAACTTTTATTAGTGTTATCCGTTACTGTTACAAATGCCATTAAGTAACTCTGAAATAATATTATTTGAAAAGGAATATTCTGGTTTTATCTACTTTAATTTTAAAATTAGGATTAAGATAAATTGATGTCACACATATATTTGACAGTCTGGCTCTTAAAAAATGCCAATTTGCTTTAAAGAACTTGAACTGATCAATAAAGTTCACATTGGAACCTGATGGCCGATTACCTTTTTTTAAGACACTAGCAAATAATCAGAAAATAGTTCTTAGTTTCAGTATCTGTAGGAAATACACTTGCAAAGCAACTTGCATTTTCATTCAAGTGGTTTTACAGTTGCAAATTGGAAGCATTCAATTTTTTTGTTCAGAAAAGTCTGTCTACCAATTCAAGGATTAGAGTATATTTGAATCGCCCTATAAAATAAACACCCCATAAAATGAGAACAGGACAGTAGATCAATAAAGATTTGTCTATGCTGAAACATCCATATATGACCTATTATCTGGTGACTTGATGGAATTTTGATCTTGGAATGCCTAGTAGTTCAGAAGTGGAAGTGAGATGACAGTTCTGAAGAGATACGGTATTATTTCCAGTGATAATATTTGCATAAACATAATCATCTTACTGATAGTTTAAGTTATATAAATGACCAATAATCAGTTAGAGACTAAATGATATTATATAGCCCTAAATATATAATTTATTTCCTTCAGTAGTTTCTTTTGCCAAGCCACTCTAAATGAAAATCTAAGGCACTCTATGTAGTTCAAAATACTTTAGTAAATCTTTGGAAAGTGTTTTCTGTCCTTCTGTCTCTTGTAGGGTGAGTAAAACAGCAGAATAGCTATCTGTGGAATGCATCCAAAGGAAAAACATTATCCCTAAAGGACAACTGAATTTCAATAGCACTGGAGATCTTCTGAAAAGTTGTTCTGCTTTCCCTGGATCATCAGTACCAACATCAGTCTCACACGACCCATTTTTACACAGCCTTTTCATCAAGGACTCTTATCAAGGGTTACTTATGGAGTCTTCTGTGTTTTTGCTTCTGTGTAGAGACTCCTTGTAACATTCCTTACAAACCATGTTCATTTAAAGTTTCTGTTATAGTTAATGCTCAGAGATGGTATAATCTACATTTTCAGGAATACTTTATATGCCTACTTTTCTCTAATATCTTGCCACCTGAATTGGCTACAAAAACCGTCAGTCTGCACTGAAAAGAGAATAACTTTCATTTAAAAGTTACTTCTGTAGGTACACAGATAATGAAGGAAAGATGGGGACTGAACTTGGACTCTGATGGCTGTGACATGTCAAAAGGTGTCAGAGAAGCTAAACAAATTTAGATTTAGATTGGTTTGTCCCTCCCTTTTGGGATGTTTTGGTTCCTTCCGCAATCTAATTCTAATTCTAATTCCTTTTTATGTTATATTTACTCTTGTAAGCAATCTGTATTAAGTATATCTGCGGTTACATTGTTGATAAGTTTGCTTCACTAATGATAAATTTTATTTATCTTTAATAGTATATAACTACTTTGTTGTTGCTGTTATTAGTTGTAGTACGATACCAATAGATGCTGTTAATGAATGACACCATTTTATTGATTGATTCTATACTACTGATTACCAATAGTGAATTGTAATAGCTTGATATATAAACATTTTTATCCATTTTATTAATCATAGGTATACTTGCTAGTGGCATCGGTGGTAATCTGTAATGAAGTAGTGAAATTTAGAGGAAAAAACCTCTGTGTCCTTCTGTATTACGACATCCTATGAACTCACGGTCACAATCTCTAGGCTCATGTAGGCTGGGTAACCCTTTAGGTCACAACTTATGATCAGCTCTTTTATGAATTCTTTCACAGAACTATCAAATATTATATAAATACATAACAAATATCCATGCTTTTCATATCGTATTGGATTCATTGGCTTCCTTCTTATTTTTGACTGAGGTGCACAACATGACAAACCGCTGAAGGATGTCTTGCTTTGTCGTGGTGCAATGGCATAAAACCTTTAAAACATGCTAATTAATATTTTTTTCTGCATAATTTACTGTTTATAAATTGGCATCTTTCAACAAATGAAACTGTATGAGAGACAGAGATTTCTCTTCTACATGGGGATAGTCTATATCTCTTCCCTGGTGAATCTTTCACCCTAATACTTTTTGGATAGCTTTACATGGTCTAAGCATACAAATTTTATATTCTACCTTGTTGTAGAATATAAAACTTGAGCAGTTTTCCTGTAGTGGCATACGCTGTGCAGATTTTAAAAGCTGTGCAAAATTCATGTTACAGGAAAAACAATACTGAAAGGTTAGATACATAGATCTTATTTGTAAATAAAAATTGTCTTCTTTAAGTAAAAACGTCATGTAAAAAAAGATATCTGAGCTATATATTGATTTCTTGAACAATGCTAAAACCAGCACTGGATGGTGCACAGATAGCTTGTTTGTTGAAGTTTTTTTTCACTGAATGCCAGAAATATAACATTATCTTTTTTCTGCTAATTTTCCTTTAGTTGTAGAAATGACACCATCACTGAAGTTGGAAGGAAGAGCCAGCAAGGAAGTAGGAATATGAGAGGAAAACAATAATACCTCAAGGCTCAAAGGACTACAGAGGGTCAAGTGACTGCTAAAATTTCAGCAAGTGAACCTCAAGTTCCTGTGAAGTTGAAAAGGAAATATGAAGAGAATGCCATGGAATATCTCTGGAAAGAGTAAGGGAAATTACAGGAAAAAACATTAAGAAAGATAGGATGGCAAAATGAAATGGAAAGAATGCCAAGGGAGACAAGAAAATAGTCTAATCTAGAAAAGGCTGTATTTGGAATTAACAGTTCCCTTTCCCGTGGCATTAAGAAGCTCAGAAGGGCTAGTCAAAATTATCTTTAAATTTTATGTAGTGATTCAAGACTAGTGATAAAAAATGTCCTTTGAAAGACCTTTAAGTATGACTAAATGCTTTAAATTTTAGACCACGGTATGTCTTATTTAGCAGTGTTTCTTCTCCTTGCTCCTTTCTGAAAGGAAGAGCACGTGCAGCTATAGTTTATGCTTATTTATTCATTAAGGTAATATAAACTATATCTTGATGAAGTAGAAAGTGATTTCCATTCTGTAAAAAAAAAGATACAGGGTATTTGAAAGGTAATTAAAGTCTAACTGATATCAGCTCTTTGATGCAACAGCTGCAAGTGTAGGAGGCCTGAAAAAGAGATAATACAATCCTACATTGTATATTTTTTGCCCAAGTCTTCATGGAATTGTCCACCTTGTCTACTTTTCTGTTGGATTGTTCAAATTCCACTAACTTTCTTTCCATGCATTTTACAGCCTATGTCAATGCTATTGATAAGGCCGGCCCTCCACTTACTTCAGTGAAAATCTGAAAGAGTGTAACTTTGACATGTGTATGGAAATATCTAAGCATTGTAGGTTTATTTCACACTGAGGTCCTTCAATGACAAGAAAACACCCTAATGAGACAATGGTGCTCTGGAATGCTTTCTTGATAAAGTAGTAACACCAATAAAGATGATTTCACGCACAACACAATTAACAGTGTCAGTGCCTCTGTGAGAATGATCATTTCTCAGCTTCTAAATCCTCTGCATCTAAATAGAAATTGATAAACCATAACTTGTAATTAATCAATAAATGGAAAACTTTCTCCCTTTAACTGCAACAGCTGATAATGTACAGAACAGCCTGCTGAAAAATAAGTGGACACCTCTGTTCCATATATATATATAAAGATTGTTGGCTTACAGAAAGACTAGCCTTTGATTTCCTTAGTTATGTTTTACATGGAAATAAGTCATTAAAGCATGACCATGGAGCACATACACTTGGACCAATCAGTTGACAATATCAGTCAGACTTTAGTAGCTGAGGGTTTGGAAAGAAAATGAATTATTACTTCCTACTCCAATTCCTTTACTCTTAAAGATCACCATTTCTTAAGTTGACTGTGCGTCATGTATAACAACAGAGTAAATGAAAGAAATTGACAGCTTCTAAATCATTCATTTTAATCCCTTATTGTCGTTCAGTTCAAACATTAAAAAAATAGGCTTTTTTTTGCTTTCTAGAAAGTCTGATGATAATAAAGTGTGTACAACACATTCTACACATTAATCTGTATTCCACATGGAATGCTTTTTAAAGTTAATGTTAATCCTTCCAGTAATAAATTGCTTCTCCTTACTGGTCCCTTCATATTTCTTAAATCTATGGTCTCCAAAAATCCAGCCATTCCATGCCAGAATGGGCTCCTTATAGCTATTTCTAGCTATCAGAAAACCAAAAAATATCTATGCAAACAAATAATATCCACAGAACAAAATAATATCCTTATTTCACAAACATTGTGATTTTAGTATTTCTGATTGTGTTTTATTTATTTATTTATTTATTTATTTTCCTGGTCTTGATGCTCAGAGCAGAGAAAAACTACACACTCCCTCTCTCCCCCATATTTGAGGCATCGAGATTTAAGCAACTGGCATGACATTCCTCTTAGGAAAGGCTATTGCATTTGGCTTTGGGTTCATCCAGTGTCTTGGCAGCTCAGCTACATGAAGAGAGGGAGATAAATCCTATCTCTGGGTAAATGTTCCCTCTCAAGAGTGTTCCAGTTACTCTCTGGGCAGTGCTGACTCACTCTAAGCCTATTGAGTAGAACAGCCTCAATGGTATTGTAAACCTTGCTTCTGTAAAGTCTCACAAGAGAAACATCAAGGTTCCTTGTCCAAGGCAGCTGAAGGCAATGGTGCATTACAATGCATTTTGCAAGGCAAAGCAAGCAAACTGGGAGAGCAGTTACACTTTAAGCCAGAATCTGTGAAAAGTGAGTATGTTACATTTGTAGTGTAACCATTCCTGTCACTGTATTTTTAAGACACAAAGCAGTTTAACACAGATTTAAAAAAAAAAAAAAAAAAAAAGACTTAATTGCAACTCCTAGTCATTGCATTGCACCAGATGTTGGCTTAATTGAACAAATACTGTCTGTTATGATTACAGCGAAGCATATTGTAACTATGGTTATAACAGACACTGGCACAGATCACCAGCCAGCATAAATCAATAGAATCCCATTGACACCAGTATAAGTAAGCTGATTTTCACAAGCAGAGGTTTTGGCCTATAATTTTCTAATTATAAGAAAGGAGGGGTATATAAAAAGCATTTTCAACATTGCTTTAAAAAAATATTTTTTTTTTCTATTTTTTTTCTGGGCTGGAAAGGCACACATAGTCATTTCAGCTGTCTGAATACAGATTGTAATGAAATACCTTATTTGTTGAATTAGCATATGCTGTCATATTACCATATCTGAAAACATAACTTCAAATTTTGCCGTCAGAAATTAAAGCAAAGGTTCTATGCTGTCCAACAAAAAGCTAGGGTAATCCAAATTATTGATTAAATAGTTTTAGCAAATACAGTAGCAGTAATATCTGTGTGGCTGCTACATATACACAACATTACCCCATCATAGTGAGAGGTTTTATATCTAGTATTCCTCTGGGGTTTATCAATCTGTCTTTGTTAATAAGTCTGCCACAGATTAAAGACCTCATTTCAAGTCAATTAAATTTTTAGCATTCTTTTTTCATATTTTGCAACAAATGGAGTATCTATGAAAAAACTCAATGTATTATCACAAATTAAAAATTTGGATTTTAATTTTACAACCATTTTGAAATAAAACAATATTAAAAAATATGGTCATCATCAGGATTATGAGGGAAAAGTGCAGAAATCTTAATCTATTAAAACCTCTTTGTATACATGGAGTTCCAAAAATGCATCTAATCTGAAGTCTTTTTCACAGTAAAATTTCACTACAATATTTACAGACACAGGATCAGTACATATCTAATAAATGCCATTATTAAAAACAGTGGAATAATCATCTGCATAGCCTCACTGACCAATTTATGAAAAGAAGAAATCATTGTATGCAAACAGGGTAACATTAAAATGTAGTGTTGACCTCCACTCTTTAATAAGGAGATTCAATACTGAATATGTGCTCTTTTGAAGGGCCCCTTGAGCTTTGATTATTTTATTGTGAACTCTGTGCCTAGAACCACTTAGCCAAGTCAAAAGATTAGCCAGAGGCCTCCCATTCCTACCAAGGTCTGGTACAAACTGTAGTTAACAGATTAAGTTGAAGAGCCCTTCTGTTGGGCGCTTTCATTGTTTCATTCCTTGGAGTACTCCAGCTATGAGACACCAAGCTGATTACATACGTTGTAAACAGTCTGTCTTGTTTTGAAATTTGTTTGTAGGGTAATGAACATTGTAAACATATGTAAAACTTCACACTAAGTTATTTTAGAGCTACAGTTCGGTGCTTATTAAAATTCTGTCTTTCTGGCCTTTATCAGGCAATGCCATTCAGCTATAGTGATTTCACCAGGGGTGAAAAATGCCTTATTCAGAAATGGAAATCCTAAATTCCAGGAACACAATGATACAAAGGGGTCAGGCTCTCTCTCTAAACTATGCATGTCACTTATTTCCCAGAAACTGAAGTAGGCATAAAAAATCCAGTTAAACAAAGAAACTGCAACTAAAATTTAAATTATCTCCAACTGAGGTGACAAAAATGGTTAGAGGAACAAGCATGCTGCTCCCAAAATGGATTATAATTATAATTCTTTATAATTAGCACCATCTTTGAATTTTTAAATATATTTATCTTTTAAAAATATTCAGATCTCTCATTCTCCACAGACCCCCACCCTTCTTCTTTCTCTTTCTGTATAAAGCTAAAGGAAAATTAAATGTTGGCAGTTAGAGTAGCTACATAAGTATGGCAACCATCCAAAATTCATACAGACAGATCTGGAGTCATCTTTACATGTGCGAAAATAGTTGAAAAAGATTTTAGCACTCTAGACATTTTATCTGGGTAAGATCTTACTCAGTGGAAGGTGATTGACAGCAGCTCTTATGTTTGAAGATTTTAACAGAGAATGTGCAATGTCTAATAAATGGTGCTCCTCACACAGTCCAGCCATTTATTTGTTCAGAAAACCACATGCAGAGCACTCTGGGTCAGATGCTAGGGAAATGTTTTGTTGTTTTATGCAGATGAGTCTGTCCTTTTGTACAGACCCACTATATTTACCAAAGTAATTGGTAATTGTTACATAGAATATCACTTCTGCCACAGAAACGTGACCACTGGAGATTTAATGAGCTGAACCTGTGTCAAAAAGAAGCAGTTTTATTTACTGCTATGAATTCTGTTAAGTATTCAACAGTGTGTATTTTTTGCTCCAAAAAGATAGCTTACATGAATCACTCAAATATAATCCACCACAGTTTCAGGTATATTTGAGCTCATTATTAATACTTACTCACAACTTACTAAAATCTGCATTGGGAATTTAGATCCTAAGAATAGTTTTAAAATGGTAGTGAATCAGACTAGAGGTATTTTAAACGGACAATCACTGTAAGATATGTCACTTTGGAATAATAAATTGCTGTCAAAGTTTTCAGACTAGATGCTGCCCTCACTTACAGTAACGTCAGTCAAAAATAAGTCTTCTGAAGCCAATGCAATTATTCTGGATTTAAATCCATATATCTGAAATCACACAGTGGTTCATTCCTCTCCATAAATCAACCAGGGTTTGCTCATTCACTCTTTGTTCAAACATATATTCAAGTAAATATATAGAAGTCTGTGCTTGGGGGAAGAATTTTAGGCAATTGTAACACTAGATGATTCTAACACAAATAACTTAATTCTAGCTGAACTTCATTTTGCCTGATGCTCCCCAATACACAGTCACAAACACAGGCAAATATATGCACATATACACTCAGGTACTCCTGTAAAAAATCTAAGGACATAGGCTTTGTTCAAGGAGCAGCACTGAGGTGCACCACTGAGGACAGTAAAAATAGCCATTTTCTAAAGCACAGGTAAGCAAAGAAACAGTGGTGAGATTTGTGCCCCTGAGTTACAACAATGCCCACAACCCCATGGGTTTTTTGCAGCCAAGCCTTAGGATCCCTTGTAAGACAGAGTCACTTACTCGAAGTAGAATAGAAAATCTAGCAGTTTAATGAATTTTATTAACATTTTACATTTCTTGCAAGCCTAGTAGAGGATTCTCTCATAGGAAAAAAATGGAAGAAAAGCTTATATAAAACATGCATCATAAAAAAAACCTTAAAACAATGAAAACACTGATGAAGTTCTTCCATTTATCTTTATTATTTTTAAAGTGTTATTCAAAGATGTCATCTAATTCATCAATTTACTGTTTTTTATTAACTCTAAGCATACAGAAAGGTACTTTAAAAGCAATGTAGCTCTTTTCTGTCTGGACCAAAATTTATCTGTGGTGTAACACCCATGAGTCAAGATTAATTTTATACCTTGTTTGCCTTTCTTTTGTTGCATAAGAACATAATTTTGTTTATTGTCCACTTTCCCCTTCTATTTTTAAAAGTGCCATTTGTATAAAATATTATGTGTAATAAATCACTCATGGCAGAAATAGTAATAATATTGACCACACATAACTATTTATCATTGTGTTTACCATTGTGCTTGCTCTCTCTGCCCTGCATACACTTCCCGCTGTGCCGGCAGCATCCAAGGAGAGAAGAAAAGCTATGCATCACTGTCACCGGAGGGATTTCCACAGTAGAACTGGCACAGATAAAAATACTAGTTTGTCTTGAGAGATAAGACCTAGTGTAACTCTTGCGGACTTCAGTAGTCTTTGGTTTAGGCCTGAAGGAAAGGTGAAAACACAATCATCAAAACAAATGCTATAAAATGTAGTTTTGCACTAAAATGTGAACATTCCTGGCCTCAGCAAGAGGCCAAATGATCAAGCAAGCCATTATTTTAATAATTTTAATAATTAATATGCACATACTATTTAGTGTCTTTTGCATTTTTAAGGAGTTAATGAATTTCATTTTCTACCAGATTGGGTAGTATTTACTGTTAATACAGCTTAATGTGTGGTGTTCAGCTGTTTCACATATTCACACAACGGCGTCTCTGTGGGTTGTTTTATCATTCCAGGGATGGCAAACGTTTAGGTAACCAGTGCAATGCCAGCCTATGGCTCAAGATTGATTTTTATGTTGCCAGAAGTTTTTGTTATTACAAATGACACAGACAAAAATATTTACCTTCATAATCTTTGCAGAAAATTAATCACTGTCTTTGCTGATGGGGTAAAGGATTATAAACTTGTTAAGTGTGGAAATACAGGTGTGGAAATGTCTTAATTTGTGGGATAGAAGACACATGCTCTGTCAAAAACCTGCTTGTTTCTTATATTGATAAGCTAATTTCTGGGTCTTTTGAAATTATTCTCCATCACACCAAAAAGTGAAATCTAATAATCAAATAAAAGGATTCAATTTGTGTGTTGATAGAAAATATAATTTATTTTATTCTGGGAGTCCATTTTTAATTGCTAAACTGATTTCACAAAAATAACAGGAAAACACATCGGTAAGTTTGAGATTTTCTTTCTTTCTTAATAAACCTAAATTACTTGTAGAACTGACACAATTAATTTGGTTACTTGTCTGCATGAGAGAAAAAAGTATTACTCTATACTACTTTAGAAAATTAATATACTCATTTAATAATATTTTATGTGTCAAAAATATTTTCAAAATGTTACTCTCATTGTAAAAAGATAGATTCTTTTGGAATTTTTCTGTACACATTAACGTTATGTGGAGTAATAACATGCACTATAACAAGCTGTAAAAGTTAAACTGGTGGCTCACAGTAAACATGACAGCCTTCAAATGTTATTTAAAAGTACAAGTGTTCTTAACTTTTGTCTATGTTACAAAAACTGTCCATCCTTCTTTGAATTTGTTCTACACGCCCTTCCCACAGTGATAACCTCATAGATTGCAACTGATCTGCAGGTCTATACACTCGGATGGCTTGCAACTTTTTGTCTCAGTTACACCAGCATCTATTTTATATGCAAGTCCTAGATCTGTGACTTCATCATATCCATGTCCTGCCACCAGATACAGAAGCGCTTTGTTCTGCCTCTTTTCATGCTGGAGGAGTTTTTCCTAGGGTTGCTCCTTGTTCTGAAACATGAAAATGTGTGAAGCATAAAACTCCAGCTGTGAATACTTACCTCCCTGCAGTGTTAAAAAGTTCAATATACAAAACACCTGGTTTCAAGCAAAATGTACACTAAGATATATGGCAATGAGACAGATTTAATATACCCCATAGGGCCCTCAAGCAGTTTTTAAATTAAAGACACAACATAGTTTGGTTTCTTTTTTTTTTTTTTAAAAAAAAGAGCCTTTACACTTCACAAATAATGAATTGATACCTTGATACCTCTTCCAACTGAAGAGAAAGTCATAAAAAAAGGCAATTTGTGGTGAGCAAAGGATGAAGATTCGTTGTTATGCAAATAAAATCTGAAATATAAAGTTTACATTATGAACAGAAAAAAAGTCTTTGTTCGATGCAGAATTACAGTGGCTCCCCAGAAAAGAATCTGGTAAACTTGTCAGGGAGATACATGCTATGGGGCAGGTCTACATTTCACTTGAGGTTTACGTATTAACAATTCAACATAGTTAAGATTTTTTTTTTTTTGGTAACAGTTCAGATACCCAAACGTCAATACATTGGCATGTAAACTCCTATTAGAGGTTGACAATAAAATAAAGCCGATTCCTCCTACATTATTTCACCTTTATATTTGACTGCACTTCCATACAGAGCTGTTTAAATGCCTAGGAGTATGGATGTGCCTTGAAATAATTGACAAGAAGTTCACAAGAAAAAATAATTAGGAAATTTGAAAAATCATGTCAGCAAACATTTTATTATGACTTCATACAACAGATACAGATGTCATCATTGTTTCTGTTTTCGCTCAGGCCCACACACTCATTTCTTCTAGCATAATATCTTGCCTATTTACTCAGCCTTTCCTCTGGACAATACCAAATATGGTAACATATATAACAATGGGAACACAATCTTCCCCAACATATGGGCATGTGATCAAACATGCATTTGTATTTTTAACTCATCTATATAATTTACGTTTTAAAAGGACAGGGTTCTGGCATATAAAAAGCACATCTTTAAAGTTAAAAATGGACATTTCAATGTTTTTCTTTCAGAAGAATCTTGGGGTTTCGTGTGTTTGATACACTGAAGACTCAATATACCCATAAAGCTAACTGTAAGGTAGGTCCAAGAAATTTTTCGTGTGATAAATTTTGGAGCATGTGGATGAGCTTGACAACTAGCATAGAAGAACAGCTGAGCTTCACCCAATAGCTGGAATCCACCTTTACATTGTCGACAGCTAAACCAAGACCAGAAACAGATCTCTCAGAAGGCACAGAAAGGTCTTCCTCTGTGGAGGAGAGCAATCACAGCTCAGCTGGATTTTTTTCTGACTCATCACTGTGAAATTAATATTCAAATAACTGTTAAAATAGAAGAGTGCCTGTCAGGTGCCATTTCTGAACTGTAATGTAATGGCAGCTGGACATGAATATTGTTAAAGAATGCAGACATGAAGCATAAACCAAGTAAAAGAATGTCATGCAGCAACCAATAACAGCCTCAAAAGTAGAATTCATAGAGACATTTCACGAATATGCTGAAGAATTTTATTTAGCCATATTTTCCATTTTCAGTGGTCAACCACTGAAATATTATCAGGTTTCAGTCATATACAGTTGGTGGATTTTGTACTCTGTTTCTGCTAACACTTAAGATTTGCTGACTTGTAACTGTTAAATATTCTCATCTTAGTGGTCATCACCGAGTAAAATAAATTAATTAATTTAAAGACCCTTAATGAAGCCATTACCTTTATGCATCTCTAGAGATAGATGAAGAAAGAATTATTGGAATAGATAAGGAACGGCTGTAGTGAAGCTACGATTATTAAAGAACATTTTTATAATCTACACTTAGTTTCTGCATTAAAAAAGATATCAAATTACTACTTCATGTTTCTGAGCAGTTCGGTAGCTGTGTGCATACTCTTAATGCATATCAAATTCAAATTATCCTTAACTTGTCTTAAAATACAGACTGTAAAACATCATATTTACCACCTGTTAAAGGAATAGACACAGGAGAGTTGCATTGCTAATATTATACACCAAAATACACCCCTATAGCTGCCTCAGCACTGCATTCTTTCATTGTGGTTGCATAAAACATTGTTTATCATTATGCCTAGACAATAAAATTAAATTTACTTGCCACAATGTATTATTTACATCACTTGATTATTATTAATGAGAATGATCTGATTTGGTTGATCATGATAATATCAAAAAATTCTAGTCAACATTTAACAACTACAGTTCAGGCTTCTTGGAAGACAGTAAAACAGGATCCCAAAGCCTTTTTTTCCATTTTGTTGATACAAAGTGTGTGTTTAAAGGCAATAAAAAGTGTGCTATAAAAAAAGAAAGATGCTTTCTGATAATTTTTCCTTTCTAATCCACAGAATTAACTGGCTTCCTACATGTTTACAAAGAATCAAAACACATTACTTCATAATGTTATTTATTGATCTACCCCAAGCAAGAATCATCAGGTCTTAAATATGTATCTGCATGTTTATGTATGGGTTTATGGAACTTTCATATTTTTTTACTGCAGTTTCCAAGTACTGCTAAGATTTTAATCCAATAAAACAGCTTCCTGGGTTATCCTTTTGTCTTTACTGCTCCAAAATGAAGAAATCTTCCAAGGAGAGAAATTGCATTCTTTCTAAGCTGTGGTCTACAGCTTGTCTTAGGGCTCTGTAGTGCCTTTCACCAGAATCCAGGCCTTTGTGCAGTTCATATGACTAAACACTGATTAAAAGGAAAAAGGAAGAAAAGATCTTTTTTTTTTTTTTCCCCTCATTTACAATGAGTTTAAATGGCAGAAAGAAAGATAAGTTACTTCATGTACAATGAGAAATAAAGTACAGGTTACTATCAGGAAATATCAGGATTAACGGCAATATTATCCCAAGGGTAACAGGAACACCACTATTTATAACTTATTAAAATTGGAAAAAGTAAAGCAAAGAGTTATCTTGCATTAACTAGATAGTGTATTCTAGTAGATCTCTCAAATAATTAGATTGAGTAGTGTTTCTTTGATTAAGAGCTTACACCATGATATAAACAAATGGAATTTTCTGTTTCTACAGCATATTGAAATATTCACCATCCTTTTTTTGTGTGAATGATGTTTGCAGGCTGATTCTGATTTCAATGAACGTACTAAAATTTTGAAAATTGTAAATAAAACCATTGACAAAAAATAATTCTTGTCTATGAGATACCTTTGAATGATTCCACATGCTTATGTATTCCTCATACTTACAATTAATTGTTTAAATAAGTATCACTGATCCCTTAAATGATGACAAAGATTTTAAGCATAAAAGTATGATCAATGACCAAGAAATAACAAATTGGAAATGCTGCATTACATATGCATGACAATTCACTCAAATAACAGGATACTTTTAGGATTCAAGGCTGTTTCGACATATTCAGTGACTCTCCAAATATCCACAAAAAATACACTCTCAAAAACAAACCCTATATAATCTTTCATTTATAAAATTCCTTACAAAACCTAACCTTTTTTTTTTTTTTTTTTAATTGGAGGAAATTATTCTTGAGAATTTGTTTTCACAAATGTTAAAAGACAAAATTATTATAAATCAGAAATGTTCAGTGAGATTTCAATCTTTCAATGAATGGAAATGACATGTTAAAATGGTAGATTTTAGGAGGTTTTTAAATAAGAAGTAATGTCAGAACTGTTAGTAGTAAGGACAGTATTAGTTGCCTTTAGAAATAATGTCATTTTGTTTGTTGTTTTTTAATAAGGGTAGACACAGAGCATACTTTCAGGTACTTCAAATCCTCCTTCAGAACCAGCTTTTGATCACAATTTATTTGCAAGAGCAAGCTGTTTTTCAACAGTAAGAAAAGGAAAACTTCAGGTGAACACCTGCAAGAAGAGGTATCTCTGCAGATGTTCCAGTAAGTGTTTTCTTTCAGACTGCAGTTGCCTTCTGACTCAAATTTCAAGGAAACATCCTAGAAACACAGACCATGAAAACATTTCCCATTTAAAAGTCAATCCTACATTCAGAAAAAATATCAGAGGAAAAAAAAAGAAGTATGTATTTTTATGGAGGATTAATCTTCACTCTGTTAACATGAACCAGCTTGAACCATTACAAGAGATGGTATAAATGAAGTTGGATTGGATAGGATAAGAAGGACATGGACCTGTTGGAGTAGGTCCAGAGGAGGGCTACGAAGATGATCCGAGGGCTGGAGTGCCTCTCCTGCGAAGATAGGCTGAGAGAGTTGGGGTTGTTCAGCCTGAAGAAGAGAAGGCTCCGGGGAGACCTTATAGTGTCCTTCCAGTACCTGAAGGGGGCCTGTAAGAAAGCTGGGGAGGGGCTGTTTGCAAGGTCATGTAGTGATAGGACGAGGAGCAATGGTTTTAAACTAGAGCAGCGTAGGTTTAGATAAGACATTAGGATGAAGTTCTTTCCTGTGAGGGTGGTGAGGCACTGGAACAGGTTGCCCAGAGAGGTGGTGGAGGCCCCATCCCTGGAGACATTCAAGGCTGGGCTTGATGAGGCTCTGAGCAACTTGATATAGCTGAAGAAGTCCCTGCTTACTACAGGGGGGTTGGACTAGATAACTTTTAAAGGCCCCTTCAACCTAACAGATTCTATGATTCTATGATTCTATGAATTTCATTTATGTACCAGTGAAAGAGAGCCACTATGCCTTGATTTCAAATAAACAGATTTTTTAGTTATGTTTTGAGGAATAAGTTGGCTATGGGAGAAGAGTACTCCAACACAGAATTTTCCCCATTTTAAACACTTTAGGTGGTAATTTCATAATTTATATTCAATAATGACATATCTAAAAAAGACCAAAAACCCCAAGAAAAAAAAAAAAAAAACAAAAACAACTAAAAAAACCCCAGTTTGGATACTTTGGTAACTACAATATTATCTTATTCAGTGAAAAATTATTTTTCTTTTATGGTATGTTATTTTGGTCCAGGAGAAATTCTCATGTATCTTAAGCATAAAGGTACAAAAGGTGAAAGAGGTTATAATTTCTGTGCTCTGACAAGAAATTCTGTCTTCCAGAAGTAGAGTGCCCACATGGAACCTGCAGAAGATTATGCTTCTGTTCTGCCAGATGAAATATTAGATTTACACTGCAGAGACAGAATTCTGCATATCTAGTTTACTCAGCATTGTGGAGGCATGATACTGTATATTTCCTCTGGGAAAATGTGTTAACACCATTCCTTGATCTTGGCTATCTAGAACAGTCACAGTTTAGCACTTTGATGATAAACTCCACAAGACATAAATTCTTTCCATTGTATTTGAAAAAGACTACAAATGTCCTCCGACCTGTGTAGCTAGGACAGTACTGAAAAACAATTAATCAAAATTCATTTCCCATCTTCGCAATGGCCTTTTGTTCAGGAAAAACACAGCTTGTCTTTCCATTCCACAGATGTTACCATGAAATAGCATATTCAGAATCCTAAGCATTACATGAAGAGGATTTATTTTAAAAAAACAATTATAGTGGAAGATATTTATACTATTCTGTACTACAAAAAGGTAACTGTCCTCTTGGATATTTATCTCTCTTATGGCTGAATTCCAGTATTACTCCACAGAGTTATCACCAAAAAGAAAAGTAAATTAAACAAACACATAAATACATGAATTATTCTCAGCAAGATGATGTTAAATACTCAAAAAATATGAACACTCTGGAAGGCTTAAAATTGCCTAGCATGCACCCACAGAAGCTTCCCTTTCTTTCACATACAGCTTTGAAGGAAAGACGGATTTTTATTTTTTTGCTTTGCTTTGTTTTGTTTTCCTTTGAAATAGCATAAACTTCTCTTAAGTTGTCATATTCCCTGGAAAATGTGAGGTTAGAGTCTGATATCTGAAATAGTATTGTAAAGAGGTGAATACTTCAGTTACATTTTCTTTGACGTTGTCTTGCTCAAGTGTCATTGAGCTGCTCTTCCCAAACACTAAGCCAGTCAGAGTAGTCCTTCAGATATATTTTCTATGGCTTTTAGGTTATGAATTTCTACCTGATATCAGCATGTAGAAGACTATCTGAAGCCACTTAGGGAAGGGGAAAAATCTAGTCTAATTATGTTACTGACAGAGGATTTTAATTGGTACTTTTGATCACAATCCACTTGTCTGTTCTTTCATCCTCTTTTTTTAATTTTTTTTTCTTTTACCAGAGGAAAGATTCTGGCTTCAAAAAGGTTTTCTTCAGCTTACACTAATTACATCTGTTTCAGACAAGTACAATTTAAAAAAAATAAATATTTGAACAGTGATGGACTTACGTGGGCTTTTACACATCTTCCATACCAGCAAAAAGTTTGATATATTGATATAATCTACTTCTGCTTGATATCTAATAAAATATCTAGATTGCTTTTCTGCTATGGAAGCCTCAATACAGAAGCTGTACATCTCTGTGGAAAAACGATAAGGTGTTAAAATACAGTTTGTTATAGTTAGCTGAAAGATGGCGATGGTCTTTTTGGCTACATTTATACTAATAACTAAGCAGGTCTGGAGACCAGTTCACATGCCATGTCAGACTGCTTAGTTGCTTGAATGCCTTTTAACACATGCATTTTACTGTAGCAAGAAGCGCGCTCTCAGGCAAGCTCAAGTGGAGTGTGATGGCGGACACACATTGGCCAAGAGCTGTTCTTAACAGCAGTATGAATAATCCCTTCTTTTTCTGGAATGAAAAAGGGTATAGCCATACGGATATGGACTGTGTTATGGCACCTGTCTTCAGGGCCAGAGGGCCAGCCTGTCCCATTGTACTGATGTAGACATTTATTGCATCTAAAACATTTTGATAAACTGCCTACAGAATGTATTTAGGGAAAATAATCTCTTGCATATTCCCAGCCCTCCATTCTCATTCCATATCTTCTTTTTTATTTGTTTGTTTGTTTATTTTGTGTTACGGTTACTTTTATTTACAGTTTTTCTTTTGCGTTTTTACATGAGCTTGGTCTCTCCTTCCTTCGAAACAAATGATAGCGTCCTTCTGAAGACACGGGAATTCCTGTTTTTTCTAGTCTTGTGGCACAAGATACTTTGGGTAGAATCTGTAGTTTCTCTAAGTTACTAGCATAAAGCACTATCAGTAACAAAATACTTTATGAGGGTTTCTTCTTTACCAACTTCACATTCAAGGTCTGCAGTCAACTAGGCTTTAGTATTTGACATTAGTTCACATTAAGATCTGGAGGAGTCTAGGATTCTACTCTTTACCTTTCCCTTTGGAAAACTGGGGAAAGTATAGACAAATATCCTTATTGTCTGTGCTCAAGGCCCTCAAAACATCTTAACTGGGGACCAGGTTAACCCTACTGTACCATCATGTTTGTCTTCACAGGCTACCTGTTTGCTCCCAATGAGGAGAAAAATGCGGATCACCAGAATTGTCTTTGAGCAGTTACAGAATTCCATTTCTACCCTAGATTGTTTTCAAACATGACACTGTTACCTGGTGCCAGAGTCTTTTTCATGTTTGATAATCTCTCTTCACATGTCCCTAGATCTGAGAACACATAGTGAAGGTGTGGGCAAAACATTTGCTTGTAGCTCCAAAGTAATTTAATTTTCCTAAAGAATTTAGGTTGCTTTCCATCTCTCTTCTACCTCTCCAAGCAGTTTCAGTAAGAATAGAAAAAAAGTCCTACATTAAATATGTTAAGATCCAAGCCCTGAAAATAAATAATATGTGCCTTAACTTCCTTACTTTAAATTAAAGTTCCTTTATGCTAGCTATCTGATTACTCCTTGCTTTAAGAATAAATTCTCCTATCATATACGGTATATTAATCAGGAATTTTTCTTTTCAAAACTGACTCATAAGAATTCAATGAATAGAATAATTGAGCAGTCTCTGTAATAGGGGAAAATATCAAAGGACAAGTATTAGGGAAAAGGCTGTAATGCCACGAATCCTAAATACGCCAGGTCAAGTTCCACTTGTCCTGCTAACAGCAAAGTCAATATGCCTGCAAGCACAGAGTAGACAGTAGAGAATAATTTCAACAGTCTTTTATAGGATTTATTTAGCATGATCTAAGACAGACTTTCCCATTAAAAAAAAAACAAAAACAAGCAAGCAAACAAACAAAACCTCAATTAGATTACCGAATCTTCTTGAAAAACCTACTAGAAAAGCAGATATGAACTGATAAAGTATATCTTCTAAGGATGATATATCTATGTCAGCCTATGTCATGCATCTATGGATGATATTACCTGAGGTGATTCAGTATTTTCTAACTTTATAGTATATATTTACATTTTGCATTTTTGTAAGTAATGTCTGAGTGTATACCCAGACATTGTTGAATGATGGAATCTTTGTTATACGTTTTCCCCCTCTTAAACTAGTTGCTGATAATAAATTGTCATTAGCTGTAACACATACAATGAAAAATTTTTGTGGCATTTCCTTTAAAGAAAATAGTGGGATGAAGGAAAAGTATGACTCATAGTCACACAAAAATTCCTACAGATACTTGTTAGGGTGTATTTTTGGTGTCACACTCGTATAGGCCCCTGCACAAATTCATAGTGTAGTCTTTTTACGTAATGTAAGTGGCAAAAAAATAATTTCTGAGTGCAGTGAGAAGCTGACATAAAGCAGTCTCTTGTCTCATAGTACAGAAACCATGGTGTTTGGTGAAGAAATAGGAAAAGGATATAAATTAGGACTCAGTGTTTCTAGCCGGACTCATTTGCACTTTATTTTTGCTGCCTAGAGAGAAAGGAGAGCAAAAGTACTTTATTTCTCTGTGTAGATAATGAAGGTGCTGAGGGAAAAAATAGCCACAAAAAGGCTGCTGCTCCCGTTCATACCCTCATGCATGAGCAGGAATAAGTGCATGGAGAAAGAAGGTAAATACACTAACCAGATTTCATCCGCTTCTGAAGTGGGCAGAATAGGGCTTACTCACATCACACATATGGCAGGCATCAAAGCTGATCGCTGATTTGTTTACCACAATACGCTACCGATCTTGAACAAATATTTACTTTTGTTTTTCCTTTCTCCATGTTTTATCTTTCCCTATCTTCCCTATATTTACCCCAACTTCCCAACTGTTATGAGGTGAAACTAGGTGGCTGAAGAAAAAAAAGTCATTCAGTCCTATCCACAGTCACAGATCAAGGGCAACCAAGCTATGATATTCCAGTGTACTGTTCAGTTAGGTCTTTGATTGTGAGGCAAAACAAATATGGAATTCATGTCTCTTAAAAGGTATAAATGTATGCAGTATATGGAAGAATACCGGCTGAGTAAATAAACTACTAAATATGTACAAGGGTCAAAAAATCAATGACCTATAAAAGTACTTTCAGACCAGAGTATTACTGGCCTCTTCTGAGGGTATTTAATGGTCATTTCAATCTAAAACTCTCTTTCTACCTAGCTTGATAATGAGAAGTAAATATGAATACTTTATGCTCTAAAATCAAATTCCTGTTCCAAAGTCACTTTTCACATTAATTGATGATGATTTATTCTGACACTCCTGTAAAAAATGCTGTCAAACACTGTAAATTGTTTTGAATTCTAAACTCTAGCATTGAGGAAAATAAGATGAGTCCTCTATTCTCAAGTAGCAGAGAAACACAAAGAAAAAAAGGTAACGGAACAGTAAATAAATTAATATATTTAAAGGAAAAAGAGTAAAACTATCACTTTTTCTTTTAGTACATGGAAAATGATACCACCCTGGGTGATACAGAATTAATTCAAAATGCTGTTATACATCTTCTGTAATGATTTTTCAGGAATGAAAATTTGTTTCTTAATAAATATGGTCGTTAATCTGAGAGCCACTTAGAGCAGAAGGGAGAGGGGGATACTTTAGCCATCTGGTTAAAAAGGGTATAATCAGTAATTTTCCACAGCTGTTTATTTTGGTTCTAAATGTTTTGAAAATGTGTAACGCATTTCGTCTGAGACATAGAATCAGCGTGCCAGTTCAGGATCCAGGCTCCCTCCCAACTTCAACATGAACTTGCTACCCCACCCTGGGAAGACACATCCATTTAATCCTCTTGGGTGTTAACAGAAAGTCTTTCAGGGTGTGTTTATACTGTGAAACCTCATTCTGTGTTAGAGATCTCCAGGCTTGTCCTGCGTCCCTGGATACAGGTGTAATGAATAATTCAGGCTTGTGTGGTGATATTGGTCTGAATATCACTTTAGCTTGGCTAAATTTGTCCCTTGTTCCCTCATATTGTAAGAGAAGAACCACACAAATAAACACTAGATTTAGTGAGATGGAAATGTTCATTCTTGAAAAAATCGCCATGGAATATGACATTTTGAATAAAGTGCTAGCTTCAAAAAAGGGTGGTATCAATTTCCATGTATTAAAAGAAATTGCATACACTGCACAGCTGTTGTACCTGATCCTTACAAGTAGTGAAGCTAATTAGCCTTGGCACAGCAACACGTTGACATCGTTATATTGCTCGGGTTGTGTCACAGTAGCTCAGGTATCTCCACAAAACTGCACAGTTCAATGCAGGCGTACACAACAAGAATCAAATTCTCACTTCCCATACTCCACTGCTTAGATAATGACAACTCTGAAATGCAATAAGTCACTAATTAAAGAAGCATTTTTAGCAGAAACAAAAAGTCATGCTAGCAGATTGCAGTTGAGTAGAGGGGAGAAAGAAATGATAAGGGCACAAACCTAAGAAATAAAATGTGAAAAAGCATGTACCCAAGTCATAGTCATGCTTATAATTTTAGATTCCTGTTCTATGATGTAGCTCAATACAATGATTTAAACCAGAAAACGCAAAATTTCAGGTAATATAGTAAATCCTATTGCTACCATGAGGGTGAACAGCATTCCAGATGGCTGAGACAAAGGAGCACTTATGATCTTAAATATCACTTTTAATTAAACTTTTTTTTTTCTTCTGAAACATCACAATAATTTACTTTTTTGTCACAGAGCGTTTATGTTTTCTGGAACTTGGTCTTACTATGAAACAGGCAATGAGAGAAAATCACACAGAATTATGAAAACTTTTTGTAATAAATCATTTATATCACATACATGTGTATATTATATATTCGTTTTATCTCCACTTATTTTATGTCTATACAACAACTAAATATTGTTACAATGACACTATCCCTGATAAATGCTTGTATTACTACTAATATTATAACTGGACTATGTAGTCTAGACATTTTCTGTATGTGGTCCCTTAAGTTCCAAGCGTACACAGGTATGTTAACATTAAGATTGAAAAATTAGATTTTGCTCCTCTCACCCCAAACCGAAGAGTGCATTTTTCCCTACTATTCTATGCAGATTTCAATGGCACATGGAAAACATTCAGACTGAGAGCAGTTACTCATTTAATATTTCCTTTACTTTACGCAAGCAGGATTTTGACAAGTCCAACTGGCAGCATGCTGTCTGGATCCAACCCATGAGATGACTATGCCTAATTTGTCTCAAAAGGTTTATAAAACAGCTGTCAATGTAACCTGAAAAGGCAAACGGTAAAGACTTTTTGCTTTTAAAGACTCCTGTGGATGGGCTGGTACCAACAGCTGCAAGTTGCCACAGGCAAGTAATCCGATCCCAAGGCTGGGATTTGTCCCAATATTAGACCATCAATAAATGATTCTTGGGTGGATAAAGGGTTCGACAGAGCGCATCTGGCGTAAAACAAAATAGAATTGGCAGTAGTGGATTCGATGCTGAAGGCTTCCCTTCCTATGTCACCTCTCACTCGCAAGCAGGGTTTATGGCTCATGCTGTGCTGGGTGGTGCTGCATGATCCTCTGTGTAGCCCAGGAATTCGTTTAATTCTGTTGGTATATATACTACTAGATCGGGACTGAGGAAACCATTGCAAAAGCCGTCTTCTGACTTCTTCTGTGATTCTGTATTTTGTCCCCACACGTAACATGGAAACAAATCACAGGTTTTGAGTGGTGCGTGCCACCAAAATACCTCCCTGTCTTTTATCTCAATCTTCTTCCTTTGGGCTTTATTGTTGTGAGAAATTAGCTCCTGCATTCTTTCTCAGTCATGTGTCACAACGATTCTGGCAACGTTATACCTGCCTTTGTGTTACAACCAAAATACATCAGGCCCTTCAGGCAGCAATCAATTGTTATCAGTTTGTGAAAGCAGTCAGAAAACCTGGAGTCATAACTTTACAATAACGGGAAGGTTTAAGCAATGCGAGTAATTTTAACATAACCCAGCTTCCACTTTACTATCTATCAGGATTTATTAATGGAATCAAGGGAAAAAATCTAAACCAATTAAAATATGTGTTCTTTTAGGAGGGAAAACAGCTGAAATAGACACCTTGGTTGGAGGCGTAATATCTAGTTAATCCTGTAACGTTGCATAGGGGGAAGTCATAATTCTGTCCATAAATTTTCTTACAATGTTCACACTTCTTCATGTTAAAGTCATTGACCAAAGTTACTGTCACTCAAGGACTGTTTTTGGAAAATTGTTCTGTGTCAGAGCAAAGAGGGGGAGAGGCTTTTAAGCTCTCTTTGTGTGTGTGTGTGGCTATTTGAAAGGCTGTTATCAGCATGTCAGGGTGTGTTTCTTTGGCGTCGTCTGGCTGTGGAGCGACACAATGCATCCTATGTAAGAGTTGCAAGGTGATCTCAGGTTAAACCAAGCCCTTCATACCTACCATCAAGGGTGACAGGTAGGGGGAATTTTCCACTAATTCATGACTTTCCGCCTGCAATTCAAACTCAGAGTAACGTCAAAATCTCAACTCAAGTTACTCCACTTCCCTTTTATCAAGTACTTTTAAATTGAAAAGTGCTGAAGAATATTTCTAAACAATTTCTTTTGCCCGGGAGCATGACAGAAACCAGAATCATGGATTCCTCAGTGTTAATAAACATTTGGTATGCACTTAAGTTAAACACCTGTTTAAGTGTGAGCAAATGCTCTTTTCTTCTTTTCTGAGTCAAAATAAATGATCTCTCTAAAGAAGGTGCCTAGGTGTTTAATACTTACATTTATTTATGTACTTTGAGGTACATTTTGTGGAAGCAAAGTGCAAGGTGCTGTTCTGACTGTCTCCCTTCTTGTGTAGCTTTGTAGTTTCTCTCATCTTGTGATAAGACGTTAGCAAAATATTTGTATTTTGTAAACTGACCAGACAGTCATGCTCCCCCAAAAGGGAAAGTTGAGAATGTGCACATCTTTACTTTGATATGAGGTTATGAATCCTCTCCCTCAGCTGTTTTCCCCAGATGAGATATCTGGGGAAAATATAGTGTATCTGTATATAAATACAGTATATATATATATACACACACACACAAAATATATACAACATTAGTATTTCTTGATCTCTGATCAAGAAAAATTCTGGCCAAAGTGGAGCCCACAGCAAACCTCCAAGATTTTCAGTGAGATATGATTTTCTTACTTTTCTTGGCAGCTGGATATTTTCATCTGTAATGCTGATACACTGACACCTCATGAAGGTGTTGCAGCTATACCTACACCAGTAAATTGAACTAATCAATAGCATAACACTCATGTCATTTAAAACGTCAACATGACCCCTCACATAGATTTAGACTACAATACAATATACTCTTAGAAACTACTCAGGCGTAGCTCAGGGTAGCCAAGACAGCCTGTTCTGAAGCCATTTTGTCTGCATGAATGCAGTCTATGGTATGCCATTTACCCTCTGAGACAGATAAAGAATAGTCAAGATCTATTCTATTTCCTCTTTATACTTTGTACCTTTTCCATAGAGGACCATCTATTTAACTAGAAGCTATGATGTATGAATTTTCTGATTTGTAAATAATTTTAGTTTTTAAAAGTTTAGCTCCTCAAAAAAGAGTTTAAGAATGAATTTTAATTTCAGTGAAGAGAATTCTCACATTAATTTTATTAAGATTTACTGAGTTTTATAATTTTAAAATGTTAAAATATCATATTTGCTTTTGACTTTAAATAGTGTACTGCAATAGAGAAAAATTACAAAGAAATTTAAAATGAAAATGAATTATTATTTTCATCTCGGATTATTTAGCAGAAACTGTCCTTATTTTATGTCATTTTCTTACAATAATTTCAACCTGAAACATTTCAGTGGGATCATATATATTTTAACACAAGCTTTTCTATAAAAGCCTGTCCAATAACTTGTCACCATAAATCTTTCAGAGGCCTTGAACAAAACATCTGTTTTTCCCTATCTGTTATAAATACCACCCTAGGCAGCACAAGCTTGAGATTTCTAAATGAGACTTAGTATCCAGGACAAATACTTGACCATGTAACTGACTAAAACTGTGTGATGTATCTCCAAATTTTAAAGGCACAGTTATATAGTCACATATGCAGTCAGAAAACATCCTGGCCTTATGTATTGCTTTACTTTTTAATTTTTAATGCAATATTTTATTGACCTGAAACACAAATGAAAGACTGTGTACGCCTCATATCCTCTGTGCACACTTCATATCCTGTCCTTATGTATTGCTTTCTGTAGTTTACATTCATTTAGAATATAGTCCATTATAAATTATACTAAGAAAATAAATAGAACGGTTCGGTGACAAATGTATGATCCAGTTGCTGTACCTGTGCACAAATAAGTGCTAAAACATAGCTCTTACAGTGATCATTTCAAGTCATCTGTGGACACTATTTTGAGTATCAGCCATGGAAAAAAATGTTTTTGTCCTAAAAGCGGCTAGTCTGACCTTCAGGACCTTTGTTTGATAAAAAGCAGTATATTTTGTTATATCCTGACATGAATGAAATGTTGGTATTTGAACAAATAATTTGAAATGAAGAAAATTCTGCCCTGTTGGTTACCTGTTTAGTTAGCCTGCCATTTCTCCTACGCATCTTACTCTTGTTTACAGATAACTTTTTCCTTGGAAATTAATACAGACTTAACTGCAAACTATGTACATAAAACCACAGTTCATTTCACTTAGTATAGCTATGGTATATATATACACACACACAGATATAAGTATGCATACAAATTTATATATATTTTTCACTTTAGAATTCTAATACAGTAAGAGTTCTGCCCTTGCGTTAGTATGCATTCAATATATCTCACAGCTGCTCTGCCCTTAAGATTTGTCTTGGTGTGTGAAGATCGTTTTAAGAAAATGTGGACGAAAAAAGGTATATATAATATAGTTTATTATCCAAACAAAACATACTCTGATTTAAGACCTGTAAAAAGTTAAACAAATTGAATTAAAAGGTTATTAAAACTTAACAGAAGACATTTACAAATTGGATTGAGCCAACAAAGAGATGTGACTCTGTGATACTGCATAAATTTAAGTGTCAGTGCATTCCTCATCTTAGTCTAGAGAAAACGAAGGAAGGAAAAGAAACCCTAAATTTAGTATTTATAATCAGGACTAAATCAGGAAAGGAGTTAGGGAGCTCTAAATTACTTATCATTGCTCAGGAAAAAGATACTGGAGCTATTGTGGAGTCTCTAAATATGTCAGTTCCATGCTTAAAGCAGTCAAAAGTGGAAAGCAATGTTAGAAATGGTTAGGAAAGAAACTGAAAACAAAACAAAAATATCAGCAAGCTGCTGCTATCTATCTATGGTATAATTTGCTTCTGTCTTGAATATCATTCGTAGTGCTGATCACCTCCTCTCTAACAGGATATCTTAGGACTGGAAAAAAGGTAGAAAGAATCATGACAAGGATGATCAAAGATGGGATATGAAAGACGAGCATAAAATCATTAAAGATTCAAAAGGGTGAATAAGGAATATTTGCTCACAACAAAGGACAAAAGAGGAAACCAAGTAAAATATTCAAACCCTATGTTTACTACATGCATAATAATATCTTTTTTTGTGCCATGTGCTGTTGTGGAACTCACAGACTCTGGATGACAACAGAGGAGTATAAATGCATAAGTAGAGCATTGTGAACATAATCCTTGCTCTCAGGAAACCTTTATTGAGGATTTCTGGACGTGTCCAAACTCTGCTTAGGAATTTTCCGTCTACTTGTCCTCTGCTTAAATTTTTTAAATATTTACCAGTGAACACATCAGACACAAAAACTTAGGCAAATGAATCCCTTGCCTAAGTCTGAATAGCTGTTTTTTCATATTATCTTCAACAACACAAACCCACACATTAATGGTTCATGCAAACAACCATTTCAGAAAGCACCGCTATCTTTTTGGTAGATATCATGCATGTGATTTTCCTACATAAATTGTCTTATGAATTAAAGTAAAAAAGCCATGCAACATTTTGGAAGACCAGCAAACACCTGGCTAGACTGCACATGGCATGACTTGCCTAAAGAAATCAATTAAGTTTAATGTTCAGAGTCCAACAAGTGATGTATGCATTTGAAAATCAGAAATTCAAATTCAGATAAACTGTATTTAAAAGAAGGTGCAGGCAATGTTTCAGAGTGAGCAGTTATTACAGGATGTTTGGTGGGATTTTATTTTATTTTATTTTATTTTATTTTATTTTATTTTATTTTATTTTGACGGATTCTGTACTAATTAGCATAAAATATAGAATTGCTTAAAGAAATGTGTATCAAGAATGCACCCAAAAAAGCTTAAAACTGGCTATTTATTTTAGAATCTCTGTGGGATGATTTCTTCTAAAAGAAAAATCAATCATCAAATTAATAGTTCATGAATTCTGAAGTAAAAGAAAAGATGAACACTAAAAATGTGCATGTGGAATTAATCAAAATATAAAATATTATCAGGAACAACAGGAATAGAAAAACAAGGAAACCCTACTTCTCATTTCTTGCAACTTAACCTTGGTCCAGTATTATTGGAAGATAGTGACATGGCAATGAAGAGGAAACCCTCAGGTATGTGATATTTTAATTATGCTTGGAAATAAATTTTGTGTAAAACACTGTAGGTATGTAAGAAGAAATTGTATAATTTGTTTTGTTTATTAGTAGCAAAGTGATGACATTTTCACAAATGCAGAGAAATATCTCAGGAATTCCAGTGTAAACATACACTAGGGAAATAATAGAATTAACCACCACAAACTAACCATGAGCTATGGACGGAGACTGTGAAAGTGATATCCTTTTGGTCTCCACTGTGAAATCACAGACCTCAGGTTATATGAATTATATCTTTTATTAAGAATTGATCTAATAATATGAAGTAACTAAGGAGAACCCTAAAGTCCCATCAGCATTTGTTTACGCTTTTGAGAAGTTTCTGTTACCTTTCACCTTGAATAATCCATTATTTTGACATCACCTGCACTTCATTACATATAACCATGCCTGGCATTTCCAAATAGCAGCATATTTCTGTATAGTTCCATTATGAAACCAATTTTCTGCACCTTCTATATCTAACAGCCATTTAAAATCACATTGGCCATAAACTTTACAAGCGTATTTTAGATACTAACATCCTGGACCATGACACGGGATCCTAGGCTTTGTCATAAAATAGACAATAAAAACCACACACTGAACTCTTCAGTCTTCATTGGGATCAAGCCTTCTACATCCATTTTCACGTACTGATTTGTGAGTGCACTGACTCTCACACATCTGCTCTGGCCAGTCATCGCTTTGCCACACCAACTTTTGAATATCACTAAGAAAGGATCTATGTCACGACATTATTCTCACATTCTGATCATCAGGAGGTGCTCCTTAACTTAGTTTGCAAATTTTTTGGCATCTCAGCATTACCTGCCTATGACCTGAACCCTTATTTCTGGGCTTACTACAATTCTGCCAAATGTCAGACTATTTCAATAGGATTCATGTTAGTAAGGAAACAGACAGTTGTAAAACAAGAATAAATAAATCTTACAGGTATTTTTTTTTTTGACACACACAACAGAAAATTGGATGAAAATATGCTAATACAGCTAAACAATAAATATAGTAGCTAAGATCATCTGCTTTCATGTTACTTGTTCTATCCAATGTCAAGACATAAATACCTACTCAGACTAGAGCTTCCAGTGTGGTCTATGAAAACACCCTGGCACTGCAGATATATGAATTACAACTATATTGTGGCCAGATAGGAAGAGGTTTAGTCAAGTTGACAGCTATATCAAGTTTACAACTTCCAAGTTTACAACTATCAAGTTTAGATGTCTGACTCTTCAGATGTTTAAAGCTGAGTGACATGATTCATCCCTACTAAATAAATTCAAATAAAAAATAAAGAAAACTTCTTTTGTAAATAGAATATAAGAATAATATTATTATTTAAAAAATGCATAAGAATTTGAATATGTCTTGGAGGAAACACAAACAAACCTATAAAAGCCAAAATTAAAAAAAAACAAACACAACCCACCACTCATTCTGCCTATTTGTCATCCACCAACTTTTATTCCAACAGAGCATGCTCATTATATCTGACCCTATCTCAGGGCCAAATTCTTGACATTAACATGGAATTATACTAATATAGAATATTTTATAATTTTTATAGAATCTAAAATATCCAGTTGGAAACTTGGCCGCAGGGGCTTCATACCATCTGCAAACAAAAGCTTCACGGCTGAAGACTCCTGTGGCTGATGTTATACTCTTTTTAATTACAAAATACTCATTTTTCAGTGAGAGCAATTTCTAGGTGGCTGCTAAATGATGAAGACTTTTTTCCCAAGAGCATATTTAACTAATGAAGAAGGGTTTCCTTACAGATAAACTGAACCTACAGCACACGAAGTGGCATGGGTTAATCAGCCTCTCCAGTGAAAAAGCTGTCAAAAAAACAGTGCCAGTAAGATAGACTTTCCAAAAGCATACCTCATAAATGTGTTGACAACACCTAAGAAGCATTATATCCTCAAAAAATAACCTTCTAAATGCTGAAACATTATCAAATGGGCATGCATATGGATGCAGCAATTTGGATAACTGTTGATAGATTTGAAAATACAAATGACCAGGAAGGTAAAAGTAATTTCTAAAGCAAAATACTTGGATGAGCTCAGGAGGGAACGCTTAAAATTAGTTAAAATGCACGTTTTTATCTTGGAATACTTAGTGCCAAAACATCTAATTATTTCTTGTATTTTTTGTTGTTCTACTTGTCATTCCTAAAATCTCAGTGCTACAATAGCGGATCCAGTGTCTTACTTAAGAAAACAGTAGCATTTAAATATAGCTTTAATATAATTAAAAATATAATATAATAAAAAATTTTGTTACTTCTAAGAAGTTATCACCAGAGAAAATGTAACCCCCATAGCACATATATTTTATGCACGCATATTTGTCAGAGTGACAGTGATTGTATAATCACTCCCAAAATCAGATGGTCAGTCTAGAAAACAATATTTTTCTTTTACCAGTTTTGTTAATGTCTGATATTTTGTGTACATACATGCTACTATGGATGAGGTGACAAAGCTTATCCTAATGGGTACTGAATTTTTATGGGATTGTTGGCACAAACAATTATTTCTGCCCAAATTTTAACAACAATATTCTCCACCTCATCTTGGTTATAAGCACATAACACCTCCGTAGCAGCTAGAGCAACTACCTGCAAAAGGACAAGCATTTGGCAAGCTCTTAATTGATCCGTAGATTGTGTTAGTATGATTTAGCAGTGTGTCACAGAAGCCAGCCAAGACCACACGACTGCAGCCAGCCCTCCTCAGGATGACAGCAAGGGTCCCGCAGATCACAGTTAAGAGGTGCTCCCAGCTAGACAGTTAACATTAATATGGCTTTGCCTGTGTTTAATTGTAATTACCAAAGAAGTCATGCATTGCTCTTTAAAGGTCATGCCTGTTTTTCTCTCCAGTTATTGTGCTACTGCTGAATGGCTTTCTTCTCTACTGGCAAGAAATAAAAATCAAACAAACATATGTATGTAACAATATGTATGTATGTATGTAACTGTAAAATAAAATTATTTCTTAGTGTCTTTAAGGTTTTCCAGTTTTCTTCCTTGAAGTGGCCTGTCCATCTATATAACGAGCATAACCACAAGAAAGTACAAAAGAAATAAACCCCATAACTAATTACTCAGATTTCATTCAAACACTCACAGAAAACCAATAAAATTATTTGGCTAATGGAAATTGCAGATATTCAGATGTCCTCCATTTCTTTCTGCCACTTGCCCTTTCAGGAACATTTATTTTAATTTTGTAGTGGACAGTCAGTTAGGGATTCAAAAATTAAGTTAATTTAATGTGTCAAAGTAAAGGTCTCAAAGTATTTGGTGGTAAAATCCCCTCTCGATTGCTGGAACCAAGGTAACTAAGGTATTATTTTTAGGATTTAATAAAAGAAGAAAAAATTACTCTAACATTTTAATATTGGCTTTACTCTCATATTTTTAAGTTTTAATCTTCTGTATTGCTGGTCTTCAACGCACATGTATGAGACACACTTAATTTTTAGATTTAAAAATTAAATGGCAAAATATTTTTTTAAGAAAGCAGTTCAATATGTAAGGTTTTTTACTTACTTGTTTGCTTTTAATGTTATTGGTTCTTATTTAGGTTAAGATTACCATTTTCAGTGCCATTAATCTAGACTGGAAATTCCAGTTTAAATACCATAGAGATTCTTAGTATATATTTTTTATTTCCAAGGATGAATGAACAGCTGTTCTGTTTATCAAGATAGACTAGGTAACTATGCCACTCAGTTCTCCTGTCCAGGTTCTGAATAATTTACAGTGCACTATATATTCACTGACTGAGTCCAGTTGCTCCTGCCAAGCTGCCTGTAATTTCTTTTATACTCTTTTATATTCATTAATCTCTTTATCAACTTCACAGTGCCATTGTTTCTCCTGTGTTCCTGGATTTCTCTACCGTTCTTCATATACATATTTCATACTTCAGATATCTGTTATATTTTTACTGTCCAAGCAGCCTTATCCCCAGTTTCTCACATTTTTCTATCTGTGGTTATATGACCCCGGCAGCAGAGTTCACATCTGTACCAAAAATATCAGTAGGAGTAAAACAAAGTCTCTAGCATCACCCTGGACGTGTGGCTATTTATACAGTTCACATATTTGCCTACGGTTAGGCAAGGTTTTAGCCTGTGGAAAACAACTGTCTTCCACATAATGCTCAGGCACAGTAAGGACTATTGTATGAGTCGGAGACCCATTAGGCTGTTCCCTATTTTAGGGAAGACAGGAGAGAGTTAAACTGCATGTGGTGTTCCACTCGCTCTCAAGGCCAAGGAGCAGGAGACTGCATCACAGAATCAGCATTACTTAGGTTGGAAAGGACTTCAGGAGGTCACCAACTCCAAGACTTCAGTCAGAGCTTAATCACAGCCTAGCTATTAGGCAGCAATACATAAACATCATTGCTAGACACATCTATATAGTATATAGGTACCACTGAGTTAAATGCACAAATATAGATTATAAAATTAGAATAAAAGTTTCCTAAAATCAACAGGATTACATGGTTAGTTTTACCTTTAGCTCCTCATGGAAGGAGTTCAAAATGAGGAGTAGCTAACCATTGTGCAAATCAGCATGAAGAGGCACTTCTGTACTTGCCATGGAAATCCCCAAAATTGATATAATACGAAAATGAAGTTTTCCTCTCACTCTTAGAGCTGACTCTTTTATAGATTTAAATACAGATAGCAAAGGAAACAAAACAAAGCAGAAAAAAAAATTACAAACAAAAACAATCACCAAACTGTTAAATTAATAATAATAAAAATAAAATTAAAGACATCTTTTTGAATCAGTAAGACATTTGCAAAATGATACAAACCACTCTATTTTAAAAAGTGGTGTCCACTTCTACACCTTAACTTGCAAGCTATCTGACAGAAAGAAACCTTCTCTGTTATTTCTGTAATATTTTTCTAATTATGTTTATTTTAAATTTATTACAATTTATTAAATTTCAAGTCAGTATGTCACCATACTGATAAGTCTTCTTAGATTATTTTTATCCCAACAGTTCACCTATTAAAATGATGGAAAACAATATGTGCTATTTGCAACAGTTTCCTACTTTACCTTAGCTTACCTTTTATGTCTGCATTTCCATATAAAAATACTCTAAGTGACAAATCGTTGGTTAAATAACTATAAAGTTACTAATAAAAGATTGACAATCATGAGGGATTCTAAACACCCATGAGTTAAAAGTGTCTACAGAAAAAGCAAAATCTGTGTGTTATAATCATATATAACACATTTCCAATTTCTGACCGCAGTGCTGTAAAGACATTTAAGTTAAAAAAAAAAAAGTTATTTGCTTCTGAAAGACTGATTTGGAAAAGGATTTTTGCTCTTGAATATCTGTACACATGAAGGTAGCCCTGATGAGATCTGTGAGAATGTGTTTTGTGTAAATGTACTTGTGTTCAGGAGCACCAGGAGAACTGAATTGTAATAGTAGCATAAACTATTAAGAAACCTTCTGAAGGGAGGGAATTTACTTCGGTGTGAAAGCTGTTGTAAGTGACAGGAGAATCAGTTCCTCACTGTATATCTCTTCTGGTAAGTAGCACTTCATTGCTTTAAGTGAAAACTGTAGCTGCGTAACAGAGTGCCTAACTTCATCATTTCTCATTTTGTGAAAACATGATCAGTATACAGACATCAAAAACTAATATAAACTACTAACACAATACTCAAACAAACTGAAGTGATAAGTACAAATAAAAGTATCTGTGTTGGCTGAGTCCTGGAGTGATGGCTGATTTATCTCACAGAGCACTTTAGAAATCAGTGTTTAATTCTTTTTTTCTCAGCTCTAGATCACAGGTCATGTACTTAACTACACAAATCTATTTAAATAAACAATGTGCTTATGTGTCATTATTCACTCTGCGTGGCTGTAGTCCAACTCAAAGGAGGAGGGGGCAGGAAGGACATAGTAAAGGAAGAGCAACACAATTATCTTTCTTAGAAGAAATAAAGGGGGCAGATCTCCAACTGATATACCTTAATATATTCCATTGCTGTAATACTTTAATCCGTTAATACTTATTCATGCTGCTGAAGGCTTTGGAACAAAGTAGTTTGATGAAATTTACAAGGTATCACTGGAGCAAATTGTGTGTCATAACATCTACATTTCCATAAACATTGGGCCAAGTACTCAGATGTGCAAATTGGTGCATTTCCAGTAAGTGACTCAAATCAGGAAAGGTCACGTCCCACCAAACAAGATTTTTTCATACAAGGGAATCAATATTGTTTATCATAACCATGCGACCTATGAAAGAACAGGATATGAATTCTGTTTGCCTTTTAGTTACAATTAATGCATAACCAAAAATGTGACATAGTGATTTAGACATGCTTATTGTATCTTCTTCATATATTCTCCATTTAACTAAGACTAGCATAAACCCCATACTTTAGCCCTCTGGGACTGATCCAAGGCATAATAACTACTAGATCATGGTCAGCCTTCCTTTTAGAGTAGATACATGGTCAGATGCTCCCACTACCTCTAGCTACTCTCCATTGCCCTCTGATGACTTGTAGCTTGGAGTGAGTAAAATACCCTTCCATGTTAGTGTCCATGCTCAGATGAGTAGCCCTTTGATTTAGTGAAGGACTGTAGATTTTTATAAAATTTGTGTATTCTTCCAGTTACCCTTTCTTGTACAATTGGGACAGAAAATATTTTTTTGTCTTCACAGCCATATTAACAAGGGCAGAATAGATTGCTAGGGTTTTTTTGCATCAGGTCGATCTTTTCCCATCACTTCTAAGATTCAGTCATACAGGTGAGGATGTTAGCTTCAAGTTGATTGGTTACCTTTGACACAGAAGATGTCGTTGTCCAGTGTTAATTGATTAGGTTAATGTGTTAATTTATAGGACTCTTTCATAGGATCTATGCTTCTCAAATAAAATAAAGAAAATATCAATAGATTTTTCTTTTGTATGATCAGATGGCTGGGGACCTTATTGTTTTTTCTAACAAGAGATGCATAGTTTATATATGATTATAGGTATCAAATTAATATATATATAGAAGTGATTTATTTTTTTTATTGCTTACATGTTCAGGATACGTTTCTCTAGATGTCATTTCATCATGCTTCTCAGGCTTGCAGTCAATGTATTAGAACAACCACCTGAATGCCAAGATATTTTCTTACCAGATATACGCAATAAAATTGCAGAATATGGTCTTATACGTCTGGGTTAGTTGCCGTATCATTAGCTGGCCAGAAAGTGCCATTAGCCTTAGTCAGGTCTGGAATTCATTCTACCTTCTTCTCATCTACATGTACTGTATTATTATGCAACTAATGTTGATAGACAGAGACATATGCATTTATAAAGATCTCAAGTTCTCAAAATCGCCTGCCTCACATGCGCAAGATTATTGGTCCCATATTGATCTTCTCTGACATTCCAGAGTATTGACCAGGCTGATGGGTTATACATTAACTTTAGTTAATGTGTGACATTAACTCATAGCTTCTTAAATGTCCTAGCTTTCGAGTTACTCCAGCAGCCTAGAATATTGTAGAGAGGATCTTCTGCTAGGCTCTGAGATTAGGCTGAGCATGTACAGAGTGGGAAGATGAGAGAAGGCACACATTTTGTTCAAGTTCTAGGCTCCCAGTTTTATTCCATTGCATCAGACATGTTTTTCTTTTACACCATGCAAAGCAGCAGAAAGAAAACAGCCATGAACTTGTATAGTTTTCTCTAGGACTGAGGCTGAAACATGACAAGCTATGGGCAATCTGACACTTCCACTTGAATAACAAATATGCTTTTCGACAATTACCAAGTATCAGATGGTGGACTGAAATTTAATTATCATTTCATTATTTATCATGAGTACAGCTTCTTTTCTAGTAAATGAACTCAACATAATGATTTTTACAAAACATTGCCTCTTTGTCCCATGTGATAACAGTCTGTCTCCATGAGCTAACTAACTAAAGATGTAATTGAAAGCTCACAAAAGGAAAAAAAAAGATATTAAAAGTAATGAAAAAACATATATTTATACAAATTTTTCCATCTGGAGTGTGTCATGTGTTACATTACAATAATAAGCTGATGCAGAAGTTGAAAAAAAACATTTCATTGTCACTGAAAAAACTAAATATATGCCCTGGACAACAAAGTAAATCTCTGGTTGTGTTAAAAGTAGTTAGGCAAACATTAATAATCAGATAAAATTAGTGTTACTGTATCATCTCATTCAAATGGCATGAATGTAATAACTGTATAGAACTCGATTACCAGCAAGAGTGTGTTACTTTTAACAGAACATCTGTGAGATTTAGCAAGAATACTTTTATAATGGTTTCAGGAAAATGTGTCTTAAGTGTTAATAAGATAACAAGTTTAATTGATAAAATCAACCTAGAAGGGAGAACTTTAAAAAAAAAAAAAAAGGCAGTATAAAAAATAGTTCATACTTATCCTTAATTCTTGAAAAGAAAATCGTTTTTAAGTGAAAATTTTCAAAGAAAGCACAGTTGAAGTTTACTTTTTAGTTAATCAGAAAGATCAATGAAACTAGTCCTGTGATTATCTGAACTAAAACTCCTTGCAAATTTGCAAATGCTAAATACAATTTAAGGGATCAAAGATAGCCTCTCTCTTTTTTCCATTACTGGGGAATTCTGAGATGCAAATGGAACCTAAACTCCATAAAAAGAATTATAGTTTTGCTTCTTTGAAATGCATATTGCAATTTAGGACTGTCCAAAGCTCACACTTAGTAAAAATAAAGGAACAACAAGATGAAAGGGACTCTAAGCCATGTGACTTTCATGATCCTGAAACCATTATATGACACATGAACATATGTATTATTTGAAGGAAGTAGCAGAAAGTTTTGTGAACTGGTCCTTCTTTTACTCATTCTAAACTCCAGAAATTCCTGTCGCAGTATCAGTTTATTTCTGTTATGCGGTGTTGAACTTTGTCAAAAAAAAAAAAAAGAAAAAAGAAAAAAGCTGGCTTTTCTGTAAGGTTACTTATCCAGTGCTGATTCTAAAATAAACCTAAACAAGTACGGGAAGCTATGTCTGTGATATTGCACCTTTAAACATTTCCAGATTCACAGGTCTGGGAGTGCGCTTGGTTGTGCTCACACTTAGGCTAACTCCGGAGGGAATACAAATCCTTCCCTATTGCTTCTCCTCAACAAACATACCCCAGTTTTCATTGCAAAAAGTCCTTGTGTATGGATAAATTTAGACCCATGGTGTGCTCCACCAGGGTACTGGTGCAGGTGACAGAGATGCTGAGACTTTGGGACATGCCACAGCACAACCCAGTAAGGCCTCCACCGATTTGAGCAAAAAACAAGAC
This sequence comes from Chroicocephalus ridibundus, assembly GCF_963924245.1. Taxonomy (NCBI): domain Eukaryota; kingdom Metazoa; phylum Chordata; class Aves; order Charadriiformes; family Laridae; genus Chroicocephalus; species Chroicocephalus ridibundus. The sequence goes on from NC_086284.1 coordinate 64,104,030, forward strand.
AACTAATCTGAATTTCAAATAGACCTACATGAGATGAATCCCCCAGCTTTGTACAGTGAACAGAAGCTGTCTTTTTAGTGTTTCTTCTAGCTAGAAGGGACAGAAGGAGACAGAATGCCATTTAATCCCCTACTACTCCCATGATATTTCATATAGTGACCTGACAGTGTATGCTGTCATTATAAATTTGCCTTTGGGAAGTAGTGGTGTTGGTTCCTGTGCTGGGGGAATCCGTGTACTCCCTAGCACTGAGGAGACCTTGCTCCTAACCCTTTTGCTGCGTCATTCTGCTTCATATGACCCAGAACCAGCCCACATCATGGATTCTCATGTTATCTTTTAAAGTAATGGCAGATACTAAACAGATATAAAAACTGTTTTTCATCTCTTCCTACCATGTTAATTTATCTCATTTCTTCAGAATAAACTTTCTAGGGCTGTTACTGTTTTAGAAAATAGCAAAATTCAACAAGTGTTACTATAGCCATAACAATTTGCTGGTATTATGTTTGAGAATATTAGTAGGTGCATTTCGTACACATTACTTAGAGAAGCATATTCCTAAGATTAATGTTATATCCCACCAGAAAAAATACCAAATAAAAAAGTGAAATACACCTCAGAGGAGCACTGAACACTTGTAGACTTCCTGTTGATCTCTATAGCAGCCTCTTCCTTTAAGTGGCTCACAGTACACATGCTGATCCTTTAAGTGGTTTGGCTGTTGTTCTATCAGCAGACAACATTTTAGAATTTATTGCCAGTTTTTTATAATATACATATTTATTTATTTTCTGTACTGTCCATACATTTGAAGTTAACAGGTATACGTGAAAAAAACATGAGTTTTTGATGAGAAACTTTAAGTATCGTAGTAACTACTGTTATTTTCAGTTTTCTGTTAAAATTCTGTTTCATTGTCCATAAGGGAGATAAAATGTAGCACGTGATAGTCACAGACCATTCAAATAAACCTTACTAATACTCAAACAGGAAAGTAGTACCACAGTGAAATATAGGTTTCCCTGCAGCACAACATAACTGGCTTGGAACCAAGGAGCTTCAGAAAGATACATACATACAGCTTCTAACATACAGAGAACTAATATAGTTTCAGCAGCTGTTTTAAATGTACATAAATAAATAAATGAGCATTTTTCCCCCAAGATAAGAGAAGTGTTCATAAGAAATTTTCACTGGATTAATTTCCCATTAATTTGTCCGTGCTAGTATTCTTAACATAGGTTGAACACTATATCTGACTGCTCTGAGATAGTTCAAAGTGAGTGCTCTCAAAACAGAGGTGGAATAACTGTAAAAAATAATCTTCATTGTCATTGTTAATTAAAACTTGAAAAGTGGAAAAAAATATTAAAAATGGCGATGGCTGCCGAATTAAAATTATTTTTGACTCTTATGCAATCACGACTACCTTTCAGATACAGTTATAGCTATTAATGTAAATCCAGTTTCTCTTAATTTAAATCCAGTTCATATAGCAACCTCGCATAGAAGGCAATGATATAATAAAATTGCTTGAAGTAATATGGCTTAGTGAGTTCTTCCTCTTCTATGCGTATGTGTGCTCTGAACACAGCATTGGGCATATCTAATTTATTTATTGGTCCATCCAAAGGAAATAACGATACTCAAAATTTGGCAGAATAAAACTTTTCTTCCAACCACAGTGTGAAAATGTGTAATTATTCTTAATTAAAATGAAATTAAAACAACTTTAATACAAATGTTATAGATACTTAAGTTATTACAACAGGAGCAGAAGTTGTTTTGATAGAGTGTATAAAGGAAATATGACAAATCTGTTGGGAAGCATGTTTCTTTAGTTCGTTTGTTTTTTTTTTCTAACAGAATACTTCTATATCTAACGTTATCATGCAGTTATGGAACATGTGGGGGCATTGATAGTGGCTTTGATTCAAAACTTATAATTCTGTTAGAGTATCTCATGTCTAAATTTTTACTGAACTTATGATGAAGGTTTATTTGGTACTTATTTCCAAGTAGCTATAGCAGATTAACATTTTCTGTAAAACTTCACACAATAGAAGGCTAGTAGCATTAACGACAGACAAAGAAGGGGAAAATCAATCACAAAGCTCAATAAGATAAAAAGAAAGACAAGTATTATAATCAGAAACAGAATGATAAATCAAGCAGAATTTAGAACATCAAAAACGCTAAAGCTTTTATGACCTTGACATTTTTCTTTGGATAGTTTCACAAAGAGATATTTACTGTAAAAAGGTGCAATGTAAGCACTTCTTACAAATGTGTAGCTAAATAGTTACTATTAGCTGCTGATAAGCAGATATAAAATCTCACATTTTAACACTTAATGAGGAATAAAGATCATGGATTTATCCATATTGTAGAGTGTGATATTTTTAATGCACTTGAGTCTCATAAGTCAAAGACCATGCTCAGATGAAATAACAATTTTAACATCGTGTGAATCAGTTCAGTTACTGCGTTGTACAATGATATTTGACAAAGACACATATCAGCACGCACATGTACAAATACAAAAGAAAAAAGATTAATGTCAATATATGTTATGTGCAATTAATTACCTAAGAGTTCAACTTTCCTAACTTTAGATGCTTTTACTGAAATGCTGAAGTGCAGATATTATTTCCTTACATTTCTTTTGTGTTCAGGGGACAGAGACTTATTACCTTCACAAGCACTGGCATGCAATACTCTTCACTGTTAAACCATTAGCACAGCTCCTGACCTAGTCTGGCTTAGCCAAGCAGCATGCTCAGAAATAATACCCAGGCATGGTTCAAGATCGGACAATTCCGAACAAATAGTTTGAATACCACTGCCTGTGTCTGGGGGTAAGAGAATTTACCTGCTTAAGCACAGTTTGTACCACTACAGCTGGCCTTTGGGGTCACAGAGTAGTCACTGCTCTTTTTTATTTCTGGAGAGACTCAGGCATAGTAGAAAACATTGACTCAATTTTGTGACTTTTGATATCACAGTTAGTTAACTTCATGTTAATGCATTTCACTTATAACTATCAAACTAATACATACATAATTTTAATATAAATTCTATAGTGTTTTATGGTAAAAAAGAGCTTTAGAGTTTGATTTTCTGATTCTATAAGAGCATTAGCAGTTAAGTAACATTCCACTATCTTGTCTTGTGTATTTTACTTATGATCCCTTTGAGATGAGACCACTTATAGATATACAGTCTAGCATTCCCAGTTTCTGCTGTGGTTTGCAACTGCTACCACTATACAATGGATGGATATATATTATTTAAGAGATGTGATTCCTAAAATATTTACTGTAATCTTAACACTTGAATTCTAATTTACATAGGGATATGAAGTATTTACAGTGATTTCTCCTCAAACACGGTACATTGAGGAACGCATGTGAAAGAAATGATCTACTATTACTTTCAAGGTTTGATACCTAAAGCACAAAAAGGACAAGGAAAATAGACAGGTAACATGAAAGTGCCGAGGACCTTCAAGGGAAACATATATAGTCCAGAAGTCTATTTGTCTTTTTTGAATTATATTGACAGTAGGTCAACTTGGACGAACTCATACATTTTTACAAGGTTGACATTCAATTGAGTTTAGCTTATGCAAAAAGTATTTTGGTACTAGATTTGCTGATACTATCATATTCCTTTCCTTCTTTCACTATTGCTTAGCTTTAAGAATGTCTAAGAGTCTGTCCAAGGGCATATTTTTATTCATAGTCATTGTCAGAGAACCTGCGAAGCACAAAGGCACTGAAAAACCTCTCAGAATTGATGAAGTAAAGAAGCTATTTAAAAGCTGATAAAAGCAGGGAACCAAGGTATGACAGAGATATAAATCACCAGTTTGTAACCATAAAAGGCTTCATGCTTTGGTCTAATGAGAAAAAGTGTTAGTTCTGTGGAAGTAGCAAAATGAGTTACATAAAATGTGTTTGGGAGAAAGATGAAGCCCTATGGGCTGTACTGCAGCAAGACATATCCCAACCTGCAGCTACAGGAGCCTGTAAAACAGAACATAGTATATATAACAGGATTGTCTTTATAGAGGACAGCAAACATGGTAAAATGCAGTAAATGTTGTAGAGCACAGTTTAGGGAATAGGTGGTGACTGACTTCCAACTTCTGAAGACAATTACACAGACTCCACCAAAACTACCTTTATAACTCTTCAGTGCTGTGTCCAACTATGTTTCCACAATAAGCTGTTTCCATTACTGTTTTGCATTCAGTACCCTGCATTTTCAATATATTTTCTACCTTAATCTATTGTGTAGATTGAATGAGGCTGAACTTTAGAAACAGAGTATTTAAAATATGAGTAGTCAGAGCTGAGCTGAGGAGTTATAGTCCATCCTAAATCTTCCTTTTCAGATACTTACAAAACAGGCTGACACACAATTAATGCCATGAATTAAAGGTATTTTATAATTATTTAAGTAGTTTGTGTTTCATTTATTCAAGCAGTCAGATTACATAGCCTGAAAATTTGTTATTGAAAATTGTATGCAAAGTTAGATTCTACATTCATTTAAAAAAAAAAAATTACTTCTATAAGCATACCATTTTGAAATTACCATTTTACTTACCCCTTTACAGAGACTCAAAGCCTCCCAATGAACACAAAAGATTATTTCATTATTCTCAGTGCAATATCCAAACCCATGGAAAGATAACAAAGATAATAAAGTGCATTTTTCATGAAATTTCATCTACACTTTCTCCTCTGCTGTTATTGTGTTTTTCAGCCCACGCTTTATTTCCAATGTACCTGGACAGCTTTTAACTTATTTTTAATCATGAAACAAATTAGGAGGCATGAAGCATCCCCACCTTACCTTTATTATTAATAAAAATTGGGAGATTTAACTGTCTTGACCAGGCAGGAAGCTTTTTCTTGTCTTTGAAAATAGAAAGCACTTGTTCAGCCATTTATTCTAGTACTTTTTGCCCTGTGGCCAGGCTGCTTTAAACTTCATTTCTTTTAATAAAAAAAAAATAAAATAAAAAAAAATGAAGGCATGAAAGTGCTCATGATTTGCCTTACTTAATACAAAGTGAAAGTTGAAGTGCTTCATCCATGGATAAAAGAAGTACCAAAAGCTTGAGTCAGTTAAATTATTTGTTATGAATACATTACATAGTGAAGGAACTTTTTTCTTCTTTCTCAGCTTACCAGCTCAGAGGCTTTAATTTATTTTTTTATTTTTATTTTTTTTTTACTGATAAATGAGTTTGCTGTTGCTGTACATGTACTAAAATAAGTATTTGGTTTGGACCTGCGGTTTTTTGCTCTGTCTTGGGGATTTTTAAGATTGTTTTTGTTGGTGTTTTAACATCTACACTTTCTAGACAAAGTGATTTGAGAAAACTGAAGATATATCATGCCTAAATGACTTAAATTCTGAATTGGAGGGTGTTTTTGTTGGTTTGTTTACTTTTTTCGCTAAAAAAAGAATTTAATACACCATCCATAAAATTTTAAAATTTGCCCTCTTATCTTATTCTGTGCAGAAGGTGATTTTTTTATGAGCACTGGGATGCTTAGCAGTGCATTATAAGGAATGAAATTAAGACTCAGGGTCTATCTCAACAAGGACAGAATGAAAAAGGGACTGTCCTAATTGTATTTGTTGAATGATTTCAGTAAATAAATTATTAAAAAAAAAAATAAAAAAATGTAGATCTAACTGTACAAGATGAATTTTATTTTGTTGCATGCAAGAAATTTAAATGCATATATTCAGCACTATGCTTAATTCAGAAGTCCTAATAAATGAAACTGATATAAATTAGATGTTAGCCTTTCTCTATTTAAATATAATGTCAATAATCATTCCTAATGCCATCATTTATTCATGATCCTTCCTTTACCTTTAATTTTTAACCTTAGGTGTTCTTCCAGTCGTTGTCAAACGGAAAGAAAACTGCTATTTCAGAACGGTTGAAATTCACCCTAAATTGGAGGCTAATGCCTTATTTATAGAGGTTTCGGTAGAATTCAAGAGATGAAGTGGCCTGTGCCATATCTTTACATAGAAACTAATTTCCCCTTAGCAAAAGCTCAGCTGTTGCAAAAGAGCTTGAGTACTCTCTGAACTGAGAAAAAAATCCACTCGGAGGTCATCTAGAGAGCCACGTTAACCGTTTTGTTTCTGAGGTTAAAACCACATTTCTTTCATTATTGTCAAATTTTAGCAGAAGTAGCTATGCTTACCACTCCTTGATATTTATTTTTATTTTATTTTATTTTTTTGTAATAGTAAGGCCACAGAATTATTCAGTCCCATCTGCATGCACAAAAGACATGACACACGGAACAAAAAACGTCTGAAACAAAACTATGCTTCCTTTCACAAGCAATAGGGGAAATTAATGTCATCACTAAGCTGAAGACATAAAGAGATTCAAAATTAAAAATCCTTTGAAAGCTTCCAGCAAGATTCCTATAATCAGCTGGAAGATAAGTAATGATCAAAGCCCTTTAATATAATATTGCTCACCCCATTAGAACTGCTTAAATGTACCCTACTATTCATCAGAAATTATACAAGATTACTGCAGAAACTATGCCATTGTTTCAGTAAGAAGCCCAGATGTTTTAAGGGTAGACTTCACAACTCACATAAGGTTAAAAGCCAAGACTAAAAAAGAAACCAAACCAAATAAAAACATAACACACACACACCCCCCAAACCACCTGCAGTTATAGTCCTTAATTATTGCTAATGTAACACTTCATAGGTGGTCAATTGCTCTGACAAATTGCCTCATATTGAACTTGAGTCATAGAAGGGGAGAGGAAGTGAGTGCCTTTCCCAATGGAGTGGTATTAGGATTTTGGTTGTTTTTGGCATGTTTTTTTTCGTAAGCAAAGATGGTATAAACCTATTATTTTTTTCCTTTTCTCATGAAGAATCTACCTTCTTTTGTAAAACGTCCTCTCAACTACACTGTGGTTGGTAAAAAGAGAAAAGTACAGTTCTACATGCTTCATTACCAATGTTGCCCTATGAAATAGCCCCAGGGACGTTACACACAGCAGAGTGAAGTTAGGATCTGAAAACATTTCTAAGTCCAGAATAATGTATGTTTGACAGATCTACTGAACATTTGAGATTTATTATCTATCTGATGCACTGTGTGCTTTTAATAGCAATATTGTTATTGCTTTTGTCGATAACAATTTGAAGTTGTCACTTTGTCTCCTCCTCTAAACATTCAGAGGTAGCTCATATGGCATTGTTTATTAGCATTACTTGTAGATGGAGGAAGTTCACAATGTTTCAGAAATTGCTTAGTGCAAGCTGTTTTAAAGGGAATGTCAACTTTTAGTACATGCAGTGTGCAAACTCAATTTGATTGTCACATTTATTTACCCAGATTTAAAGACAAACAAGTATAGGAACACCTATTCTATGCTTCAATACAACTGCAATGCAAAAGTCTGCATGAATTTAAACCAGTAGCATACTTTCCTCAAATACTCATACCCAAATCAGACAAACACTATCTAAATCAAATCAACACATCTCCATTTTACCTATATCCCAAATATGTTGTATACCTTATCCCCATCAAGTTTTGTTATTCTGAAGTGTTCTTTAACAGTTTTGAAACAGCAGCCCCTAGTACCATGTGCATGATTAAACTGTCTTGAAACCCAGGGAAACTCAGTCACCTCCACAAAATCACTCTGTGGCACAGAACTCCAATAAGTCTTTCAAACAAGATTAACCTGTGCCAGCAAACATCCAACCAAAAATAAGAGGTAACTATTGCAAGTTATGAATTGAATAGAATAGAATAGAACAGAATATATTCAGTTTGAAGGGACCTACAACGATCATCTAGTCCAACTGTCTGACCACTTCAGGACTGACTAAAAGGTAAAACATGTTATTAAGGACATTGTCCAAATGCCTCTTAAACCCTGACAGGCTTGAGACATCAACCCCCTCTCTATGAAGCCTGTTCCAGCGGTTGACCACCCTCTCAGAAAAAAACGCTTCCTAATGTTCAGCCTAAACCTCCCCTGGTGCAGCTTTAAACCATTCCCTCAGCATCTCCCTCTCCATTTCCCCACCTCAGGAAGCTGTAGAGAGCAATGAGGTCACCCCTCAGTCTCCTTTTCTCCAAACTAGACAAGCCCAGTGTCCTTAGACACTCCTCATAGGGCATTCTTTCCAGTCCTTTCACTAGCTATGTTGCCCTCCTCTAGACAGATTCAAATTCCTTAGCATTCTTCTTAAATTGTGGAGCCCAGAATGCACATTGTACCCAAGGTGAGGCCACACCAATGTTGAATACAGCAGGATAATCACCTCTGTTGACTGTCTGGTTATTCTGTATGTGATGCACCCCAGGATGTGGTTTGACCTCTTGGCTGCCAGGGCACACTGCTGGCTCATATCGAGCCTGCCGTTGACCATATCCCTTTCTGCAGGGCTGCTCTCCAGCCACTCCTCTACCAATCCATGCTTGTGAGCAGCGTTACTCTGTCCTAGGTGCAGAATCTGGCATTTGGTCTTGTTAAACTTCATCCCATTAAGCATTGCCCAATACTTCCATCTATCCAGATCCCTCTTCAAGGCCTCTTGTCCCTCAAGAGAGTCAACAGCACCTCCCAGTTTGGTATCATCAGCAAACTTGCTAGTGGCGTATTCAACTCCTGCATCCAGATCATTGAAAAATACATTGACCATATTGACCAGAACTGGCTCTAGAATTGAACCCTGAGGAACACCAATGGTGACTGGTCACCAGACAGATGTAACCCCATTCACTACAACCCAACATGAATGTGTTGAATGTTAATAATGAGACTCTCTTTTCTTCATCAAGAACATTACCATAGATTTTTCAGCATTGAATCCAAGGTTTTAAAATACTGTTTATTGAAAAGGTACTGCAGTATCTAATCTCAGATAGAAAAAGATCAGGTATCAATAGTAAGAGTTGGATTTCATGTGACAGTGTGCTTGCTGGGATCTCCTTTGGGAATAACTCTCTATGAATAAAAGCAGTCCTATTTACATTTTGTAATTCTCTGGAACAAATAAAGGGATAATAACAAAAAAACTGGTCACGATTCATTTCAAAGAGAAGGTAATCAACCAAGTGTAGACAAGTGCAGTGTCTGCCAAAGCAGGACAAAACACCAGTTGAGAAAGGAAGTCAGATTGTCTCATTGCAGCCTCTTGCACAATCTTTATCAGAAATGGGTGAGTAAATATGAGTCACTCTACCATATTAAGAGATAACTTTCCAAGCAGAAAATATCTGTTTCCTTCAAAGGAACCAATTAATTAATAAATTAAAAAGTAAATGCTTTATCAAGAAAGGAGTCAGTATTTCCTTAGCAATTCCAAAAACCAGGAAGAATAAGGAGTGAAACCTCAAAATATGGAACAGAATATTCTCAAAATAATCAGTTTTCAGTGCTAACTGCAAAATAAGCAAATATTTCTTCTCCTGAATCATAAGTCACAGATTTTTAATTCCTAATTTCTAAATTTGTAAAGGGGAAAAAAAAACCAAACTACAATTGCTTGAACAACTTCACTAAATAATGAATGACACAAGAGCAGATGTGAGATGTAGGGGATGCAAGCATGGCAATTGCTTAGAGCTTTACACTACAGAAAGTCCCAGTAGACCAAGTAAGGTGGTTGGGCAAGTCATTTGCAAGGGTGAGGGGGAAGGAGCCTGTGAGTTAACCTCTTCCTTGAGCATCTGTTTAAGAACAATATTAACAATCCTTCACATCTCTCATTTTAAACTGCAAAAGACATGTGCTATAAATTTGCTGAAATGTGAGAATACTCTGAGTCTGATTTAGCCAGAGTAAATCTACGGTGGCCTTCTGGCTTTAATGGATATACACCATGTGTGAATTTGGCTACTGAACGGGATTTCACACTTTCTGTTTCAGGCTATTTTAGTCATCTGGCATTGGCAGAAGTCAGAGGATCTGTAGTTAGGAGCTGATAGTCAATAGATTAAAAAAATAATATGTCTCCAGAGAGTGATCAAGAACATTGAAGTCAAGCAGCCCAAAATTTGGCAAAGTGAATAATTTTCCTTTTCTCATCTTTCCACATATAAAATTTGTCCATTTTTCCTAATTCATCATTTTAATATGCAAATTCACATAACTGAAATCCTATTAGTGCTGCCCAAGAAAGTTACATTTTAAAGAGAGAGATGTATAAAGCACACATATCTACCCAAAACTACACCTCTGCTGAAAGTTTTAAAATCAAAATGATCTCTTGTGTTCTGTCTATATTTAAATGCTTATATGTTACCAACACTTGCCATGGGCCACAATTCTATTACACGCAAACAGAATTCCATGAAGTTACTAACTACGTGAATGGTTATGAAAAGAGAAACAGATAACACATTCTAAACCAGAGCTGAAGATCATAGAATTTCAATTGAGAAATCTGGATTTTTTTGTATGCAGATGGCACTGAAGTTTTGCTTAGAATCTGGCAATCATACATGTTTGTGAGGTTTAGTTTCTTAACACATTTCCTTAATCCTTCTAAATTAAGAAATGGAAAAATCTTTTAGATGTCATATTTCTTACTGAACAGTACTTGAAATAGAACTATGACTAGAGTTTTATTAGTGGAAAGGATTAGCTGAAAAAGTTTGAATTTGCATGAATCACAGGCTGTAGATTCTATATTTTAAATTATACTTCAAAGTGTAATTGAACATCCTTAGATTCACTTGTCTTTGTAGAGATTTTTATAGAAATAACTAATTGTAAGGTATTAATAGTGTACTGTTAGTGCTGTATTTACTCCAATTCAACACAAGTTTTGATGTTTAAAGACACAGTATTGAAAAGTGTCAGAGATGTATATTTGCCGATGAGTTACAGTAATAGCTGAGATGATAGAAGATTAAAACAACCTTCAAGCTCTCTAGTAAGTGGTAATTGTGTTTAACTGAAGTGTGCTTAGGTATTCTGATTCTTGTGTGAGGACTGAAATCAGTAATAAGCCTCAAAGTTCTATTTCCTGCTAAAAGTATTTAATTAAGCCATGTATTCAACTGCATAGCAGTTAAAATGACTCAGCATGGAGACAAAACTAAATGAAGAACATGCACTATGAATATATGAATATGACCAGTGTGCCAGTATTTCTGAAAGCCAGAAGGCACACCACATCTCAAGGGTCAAAACTACACACACAACTCCCTCTCTTAAATGCTTATACACCAATGCACGCAGCATGGGGAATAAGCAGGAAGAGCAGGAGATCTGTGTGTGGTTGCAGGGCCCCAATCTCATTGCAATTACTGAGACCTGGTGGGACAGCTCACATGACTTGAATGCTGTCATGGATGGCTACGTCCTTTTCAGGAAAGACAGACCAGCGAGGCGTGGTGGTGGAATTGCACTCTATGCGAGAGAGCATTTGGAATGCATTGAGCTCTCACTAGGGGTGGATGAAGAGAGGGTCAACAGCTTAAGGGTAAGGACTAAGGAGCAGGCAAATATGAGGGACACTGTTGTGGGTGTTTATTACAGGCCACCTGATCAGGATGGGGAAGCTGATGAGGCTTTCTAGAGACAGCTGAAGGTAGCCTCGCAATCGCAGGCCTTGGTTCTCATGGGGGACTTTAATCGCCCTGGTATCTGCTGGGAAGACCACACAGCCAGGCATGCACAGTCCAGGGGGAATCCTCCAGTGCATTGATGATAACTTTTTGACACAGGTGGTACAGGAGCCAACAAGGAGAGGAGCACTCCTGGACTTGGTACTGACAAACACAGAAGGACTGGTGGAGGACATTAAGGTTGGGGGCACCCTAGATTGTAGTGATCATGAAATGATAGAGTTCAGGATCATGGGTACTACGCACAAAACATCAAGAAGTAAAATTACAACCTTGGATTTCAGGAGGGCTAACTTCGACCTCTTCAAGAAACTGCTTGGAGAGATCCCGTGGGCTAGGGCTCTGGAAGGCAAAAGGGCTCAAGAAAACTGGTTGGTATTCAAAGACCACTTCCTCCAAGCTCAGGATCGGTGCATCCCTAAGAGAAAGAAATCGGCTAAGGGACGCGGGAGACCTGCATGGTTAAGCAGGGAGCTTCTGAAAAAGCTCAAGTGGAAGAAGGAAGTTTACAATAAGTGGAAGAAGGGACTGACCCCTTGGGAGGATTACAAGAATGCTGCCAGAGCGTGCAGGGATGAAACAAGGAAAGCCAAGGCCGCCTTGGAATTAAACCTGGCCAGGGATGTCAAGCTCAACAGGAAGGGCTTCTACAAGTATATTAGAAGCAAAACGAAGACCAGAGAAGTTGTGGGCCCACTGTTGAATGAAACAGGAACCATGGTGACAGAGGATGTGAAGGCAGAGTTACTGAATGCCTCCTTTGCTTCAGTCTTTACTGCTCAGACCAACCCTCAGGAGTCCTAGGCATTGTGGGAAGTAATGGGGAAAGAAGAAGACTTCCCTTGGGTTGAGGAGGATCGAGTGAGGGATCAATTAGATCAATTAGATATTCATAACTCCATGGGCCCTGATGGGATGCACCTGAGAGTGCTGAGGGAGCTGGCGGAAGTCATTGCTGGGCCGCTCTCCATCATCTTTGAAAGGTCCTGGAGAACAGGCAAGGTGCCTGAGGACTGGAGGAAGGCCAATGTCACTCCAGTCTTCAAAAAAGGCAAGAAGGAGGAGCCGGGGAACTACAGGCTGGTCAACCTCACCTCCACCCCTGGAAAGATGATGGAGCAGCTCATTCTGGGCATCATCTGAAGGCATGTGGAGGAAAAGAAAGCTCTCAGAAGTACTCAACATGGATTCAGCAAGGGGAAATCACGTCTGACTAATTTGATAGCCTTCTATGATGGCATGACTGGATGGGTAGATGAGGGGAGGGCGGTAGATGTGGTCTACCTTGACTTCAGCAAGGCATTTGACATGGTCTCCCACGGCATCCTCATAGGGAAGCTTAGGAAGAGTGGGCTTGATGAATAGACAGTAAGGTGGATAGATAACTGGTTGAAAGACAGAGCTCAGAGGGTAGTGATTAGGGGCACAGAGTCTAGTTGGAGGTCAGTGACAAGTGGTGTTCCCCAGGGGTCAGTACTGGGTCCAGTCCTCTTTGATATATTCATCAATGACCTGGATGAGGGGACAGAGGGCACCCTCAGCAAGTTTGATGATGACACAAAGCTGGGCGGGGTGGCTGACACACCGGAAGGCTGTGCCGCCATACAGAGAGACCTGGATAGGCTAGAGATCTGGGTAAAGGGGAACCTTATGAAATTCAACAAGGGCAAGTGTAGGGTGCTGCACCTGGGGAGGAAAAACCCCATGCATCAGTACAGGTTGGGGGCTGACCTGCTGGAGAGCAGCTCAGTGGAAAGAGACCTGGGAGTCCTGGTGGACAACTGGATGACCATGAGCCAGCAATGTGCCCTTGTGGCCAAGAAGGCCAATGGCATCCTGGGGTGCATCAAGAAGAGTGTGGCCAGCAGGTCGAGGGAGGTCATCCTCCCCCTCTACTCTGCCTTGGTGAGGCCGCACCTGGAGTACTGTGTCCAGTTCTGGGCTCCCCGGCTCAAGAGGGACAGGGAACTGCTGGAGAGGGTGCAGCAGAGAGATACCAAGATGATTAGGGGACTGGAACACTTCTGTTATCAAGAAAGGCTGAGGAATTTGGGTCTGTTCAGTCTGGAAAAAAGACGGCTGAGGGGGGATCTTATCAACACTTATAAATACTTAAAGGGTGGGTGTCAGGAGGATGGGGCCAGGCTCTTCACAGTGGTGCCTGGCAACAGGACAAGAGATAATGGGCGCAAACTTGAGCATAGGAAGTTCCACCTAAACATGAGGAGGAACTTCTTTCCTTTGAGGGTGGCAGAGCACTGGAACAGGCTGCCCAGGGAGGTGGTGGAGTCTCCAACTCTGGAGACGTTGAAAACCCCCCCGGACGTGTTCCTGTGCAACCTGCTCTAGGTGACCCTGCTCTGGCAGGGGCGTTGGACTAGATGATCTCTAGAGGTCCCTTCCAACCCTATGATTCTATGATTCTACATGACAAAGGATCATGGAGAAAAAATTATGTAGTTTTGTTTGTTCTTTGTTTGTTTATTATTTTTTTTGTTTGTTAAAAGCACAAACAAAACTGTCCCTCAAGCAAAATCAAATCTGGAATTAGGTCTGAAGGAAAAGTTCTTGCATAAGTTCTGGTCATGAAATTCAGGACTTATCTGTGTGATTGTAACATTCTTCAGAGCTGGCATTGTCCACATGAACTAATTGGCAATCTTCCCCCACTGAGATACATGAGAGTAATGGACTTCAGTGAAATCTGAACCTTGTTATGAACAATCTCACACTTCAATGAATTCACATTTTAGGGGAAAGTAACTAAGATATTTTAGTAATATATTACATATGCTTTCTAAAACTCTTTGCACAGCAGCAAACCTATTTTGTCCTTGCCCTGACCTGAGCTTGATCCCACACAGGGTAAAGGTACTGAAATCATACGGTTGTATTGCAATAACAATTTTAAGTGTTTTTTTAAAGTATCTTGTGAAGTCATTATAAAGATTCTCAGAATAGTTCATTACCACTCTCTCTGCTAAGCCAGCTTCCATAACCACCTAGATTAAGCAGATTGTGGCTCAGATCTCATGCATCTCTGTATTTTTTGGTAGTTTTTTTTTATAAGCACAAGTAACATCTGTCCCTTTCAGTCTCTTCACAGCATCCAACCACTCCGACAGATGTTTCCAAAACCATACTGTCTGCTAACATTTAAAGGAATACAGCATTTGCATAAACTCTGGGAATTCCAATCTTAGTACTTTCCATACTGTTTTAATTTTTTAAAATCAACATTTTTTGTTCTATACCCATCATTTTGTTTTACTCCTCATAAAGCAGACATTGTGTGCACACATCTGTTAAATCTGGGCTGCATTTATTACAGTTCTTCTCTTCCAGAAACAGGAAGGATTAATTACCACAGACCGGCTCTAGAAGCACCCCCGTGTTTCTTAACACACAAAATTAATTCAGAGTTGACAAAACTCTTTCAGACACAACCTGCTTCCTGCTGATGGCGCTTTATTAGCATATTCTTCCCAGAAAAAAAATGCCTCATAGACCCTTTTTACCTCTCCTCAGAGTTCAATTTGTAAAGCACTGAGTGACAGGCAGCAAAATGGCTTGAATATATCTGCGGCAAGTTGCCAAATCCTCCCGATAGAAGCACTTTGGAGCCTTTGTTCTGAGTACATTAAAGTCACAGAAGGTCCATGTACTGTAGACAGTACAGGGCAGGCAGGATGTTCACAGTAAGACAAAACAGCAGGTGATAAATGACATTAAATAACAGTGAGAATTTACCACAGACTAAATTAACTACTGGAGTGAAATGTTCTCAGCTCTAAGGCTATATTAACAGTGAATTTATAATCAGGTGATTATAATTCTTTTTAGTGTTCAAGGAAGTCTATATGTAAAAATGATCAAGACAGCTCTATTTAACTCCAGAGACAAGCTGCTGGAATAGGTTCTACAAACGATAGAGAATAACTCTTCTTTCCACCCTTATTGAGTAATTTATACAATAAGTACTTAAAAGTGAATTTGGTTGTTGGATACCTGACATGCTCTGTTTCATGAAAAATTAGAGCCACGGCGAATTGCTCGTATCTGATCAAACTCTTGAAAGAGGCTTCTATCATTTCAGTTTAAGAAACTTGCAAATGAAAATTTGCTAGCTCTGAGGTGCGAGGGGAAAAAGTAAATCATCTATATAAATTCTTCTTGAGTTTTATGTTTTGTAAGAAGATTAATAATATAATTTAATTGAGTAACCATATCACCAATTAACATTACTGCACAATGTAACATTACTGCACAACATCTTGTTACTGTCTGGGTATGTGATTTTTAAATTAGAAAATAAATGTTTACTTATTATAAATAAAAATCAGTATCCCAAGGGAAAAAAAAAAAATCTATTTTCTTTGTCTTTTTATATTTAATGGATATGTTACCGTTCATTCGTATAGTGCTCTTTTCTCTACATGGAAAGACAATTTTTCACAATTCACTACAGACTTCTTTTTTCCCTGTTTCGTTTGCCTAGAGTTTCCCTAGAATATCTGGCAGAATCTGCACATTTTTTTTAGGAAAAGAGCACAAACAGTGAAAGATAGTAAAACAGTAAAACAACCTAAGCAATTGCTGAAGAATAAAATCAGTAAAGAGACAAATGCAAGAAGTAAAGAAAAATTGTCTAAGAAGCACTTTGAATAAGTGCCTAAATACTGTGTTCTAAGACTGTGTTCTAAGTGTTATTTCCACTTAAAATTCAGCTTTAGCTTTTTTATATAGGATGCCTTCTGATTGCTGTGGGTTTGTACTGGGATGCACAGGAGAAAGGAACAAGTTCATAAAAATTAATATATTTTATATTGAGCTAGGCTAGTTTAATAAGCTTAATTGGACCTAGTGGCCTCCCATGCAAGGATTTAAACCTGGCTGGTGTCACCATGTTCTGGCAGCTGAACACAAGCCTCAGTGTATCAGTTTCCCTGAGGAGTTCACCTGTTCCTGTGAAGAGGAAAGATTTCAGTGGCAAGCAGAAACCCATTCTGCAAAGACTCAAAGCATTTGTTTTTTCAAAGGTTATAGTGTACTCCAGTCACACTTCATTCTGGAGCTTGTGTCTACTGCAGACATCACTCTTAAAAGGTGATAGTTATCAACTGGACTTTGTGAATGTATAACTGATAGTTAGTGTCTTTAACATGGTTAGTCACTATATGGTATTCTGGCAATATGATACGAACAGTTTATGCTCCTCACAATGTCCACTAGACTTCATAGAATGGAATTGAGAGACATAAAATTTAAATGTATTGTACTGTTTTCTTATTAATTCCATACACTATTTCTCAAAAGCTTCATAAATATAGTTAAAACTTACAGTAGACTGCTTGTGAACTGTGTTGAGGGGGGAAAAAAGAAAAGTATTCTTTCCTAAACCCAAGAGTTTTGAACTACACCAATGCTATAAAACCATAAAACCAGTTTTAATAACTATACCATCCAATGATCACAGTGGACCTGGCATCTTCCAGATGAAATAACAAAAAACTCGGGGTTACTGTCATTTCTTCAGTGGTCAGATAAAGAAACAAATAATTCCATTTTCTTTAGACCTTTTACGATCACTACGTGATCTCTACCTGTATTCAATAAAGAAGGTCTTAAAAATGTGTTGTCTCTTGATGTCTGGCCAATCAGACGCAAAGATATTTTTTGAGTTATGCTTTTTGCTCTTTTCAATGCACACATTTCAATGAAAAAATTAAGCATTTCATTCCAGGAAAAAAAATAGGAAACAAGCTATAGCAAAGGCGACGTGTTGTAAGCATTAGCAAATTCGTCAACACAGAAAAAATCCCTCCTGTGTACTCACACAAGTTCCCAAGGAGTGTGCTGGATCCAGCTGCCAAACACATCATAGTGGGTTAGATCATGCTTTTCGGTTTGGTGCTTCACTATAACACAAGATCTTGCCAAGTGTTCTGTTTTTTAAAAATACATTCTGTATGCCAGATAATATTACGTGTCTTTTTTTTTTTTTTTTAATTAGAATAGTTAAAACATAGCAGCCTAGGATTCATATCCAACCAGTCATTTAAGCTCATAAAGTTATATTAAGAGCAATCATTTGAAACCAATGGGAAATTAGAAGCCAAAACATATAACTTGACTGAATATTGTGGCTTCTTTATTTAACCAATCAAAAGACTACCTTGGAATTCACACAACAGAGTCTTTTGGAATTGTCACATTTCTATGCTAAATATTTTCTGACTTCTCAGATTTCATCTTACAACATCATCAAAATCATCCATAATTTCTTCTTTCAGGTAGAGCGGTAGTATCAGTGACCAACAGGCACAGATAAAAGCATATTCTGAATAGGATTTCCTTGGTTCCTCCGTTTTCCTGATTTAAAACATCAACAACAGAATTGCAAGAGGGAGAAAGTCTCCTCCCGTTGCACAGAGGGTAAGTTTGAGACGGCAGGCCCTTTAAAACATTATTGTTCAATTACTTTCTATTTTAAAAATATACATGGGATCATCTTGATATGGTTGGCAGATAGTTTCCTGTCTTTATTCTAACATCATTTATACAAGGCGCTTCCAGAGCTGCTTTAACAAAACAGCAGCAGTAACAAAAGCATGCACAAAACACGTGAGCTTTGTATCTGTGCCTCAGAATCCAGGCTGTTTTAGTCTTGGCTTCTCCATCAAAAGGTCAGGTTACACTACAAGTCTTTCATCAATTGTTCTATGGAAAGGTCTTTTGTATTTCTGATCTTGATGTTGTTGCTAGGGTGGGTTTTGTGTGTGTGTGTGTGTGTTTTGTTTTGTTTAAATCCCTATACTTACTACATTGAGATAAATATGCATATGATACAGCTCTCACCAGACACAGTTCTGCGCCCTGTGCCTCACAGCAAAGCAAAGGTATGTAAATTGGCAACAGCAGTTTGCTGTCTCTTCTCTGAACAGATTGGACCCCAAGACAGGCCCTCTGGCACTCTCTCATTCTGCTGCTGACGCTTGCCATTGTGGAGTTCTCCCTGGCTTGTTCCTCGCTCTTAACACTAGGCAATCTCACAAGCATTCTAAGGAAAAATGTTAAGCGTCATTAAAAAAAAATAAAAAAATTCTGAGTGTATTTTTTTAAGAAACATCGTATTGTTATTCTTTAGAAGTTACACTAAACAGAGGACAAGGAAGCTAAAAGAAATACATAATCCCTAATTCCATGCTGATTCTTTTTGTTTAAAATGAACCTTTCATAATTGTGAATATGAAAAGAAATCTCAAACATTATGTGTTGCAGCAATCTTTAAAAATAGAATAATGAATTTTTGATTATGGGCGTTGCAGCAGTTCCAGTAGTGCCACTGGTTTCTTACAAAATAGTCAGATGTCATCCAAAATGCAGGACACAGCATTCTGCAAGTATTAAGCATGTATCTGCAAGCAGACAGCATTAAATTTATCACATATTATTTTCAATGTACTGCCCAGATTACTAAAGAGTTGAAAACATCTCATTTAAAGCTCTTTTGGAAACATTAATTATGTTTTTAATAGTTACGATCTGCCAATTTTACTCTGAATATATAGCAGGTAATTTAAATTTCCTACTGACTTTAGATGGCTGTGCCTCCAAAGCAATGCATGTTCCACAGCCCTAATATGCAGCAGTGGGCAAATATATAGACCATGTAGAGTGTACTTCTGCTACCTGTCTCTCACAATGGTACATGTTTGGGAATTTGAAAACTAATTTTTCTTGGCTCAGAACTCAATGTGTGCTGCAGTTTTTTCAATCTCTAATGTTAAAAGGCTGACACATGCTGCATTTGATGACTCTGCACTACTTGCAACATGCTTATTACACAAGGAAAGAATTTTACATTAGAATTTTTTTCAACATAAAAGTCATTTTGGATCACAAAAAAGAAGCCAAGAATTAAACCCTTTTGTAATTTAGTACCTGGAAAGCCTGCAGCCGTTAGTCTCACTCTGTGAATATGGTTTCAGAGAAAATTAATCAGGGACTGCATGCATCTGTAAGATGTTTCCTGTTTTATGCTTCCACACATTTTCTTCATGTACACCTAGTTAAGCCTAATTGCCATGGTCAACTGTTGCTGAAACTGATCTTGAGTCCTATCAGTTCCAGTCAAAACCATTGCAAGCAATAGGCAATTTCTAACTCCTTCATAACTCAATTAGGCTCTCAGGAGAGGTCATTGATTTTTGGCCCAAACTTACTCCTGCTCAAGCAGTTGTGAGACAGGTGTAGACCCTTAAAGCCATGTTTCTTTCTTGGTAAGAAAAGCACAGGAGTAAGCTGACCTCGGTGGAAGAAACAAATTCTTCGTGTGTGGGGGAAAGAGAAATGGAATCACTGAAGCACCAGAAAGTGACATTGTGCTCGGCACAAGCTATTTATCTTGCTAAATACACAGGCCAAGTCATACAATCTTTGTTCACTTAAAACTACCACTGATTCCAAAAGAAACTGACTACATAATTTCCATCATTATGAATAATTCTACTAAATGAATATATTTAATGCACATGAATATTTATCACTTCTAGCTTATGAAGTATTTCTGGTACTAAAATCATTGTAAGAGTAAAACAATATTCTGCATTTAAAAGGTCTTTTACTATCTCTGTGTCTGTCTGCTGTCAAAGAAATCCGACAATAATTTCAGTGAGCTTGACACTAACATCTGTAGTGAAGAACAGATATCAGAAGGAAACAAATGGCATTGGACTGCTTCAACATTTCTACTGACATTAAGAAAGTCAGTGTTTTTCATCCTGTCCCTGCCTCAGTAAACTAATAATGCTGAACATAACTGAAGTACCTGTATTAAATACAATAGCGGGACATTTTATCTCATCATCTAGTTCAAAATTTTCCAAAATGCTAATTCAAGTTTTTGTTTTATAAAAGACATATCAATTATGGGATTTTTTTGCATCAAATGTCCCACAGAAATTTGAGATTAGGGAGCAAAAAAAATGCATCATATTCTATCTATATATTTCAAGGGAGTACGCAATATTTTCCTACTATATTTTGAAAAAAAAAGAAAATTCTCAAAATATAAATTACAATTTTACTGTTGTTTCTACTAAGAGCAGTTTTATATTTATTTACATTTTTTATTCATGTGTGGGTGTACAAATACATTAAGTATCTACACAGTTACTATGCCATATGGAAAAGTCTACAGCATCTAAACTTTACCATAAGGCTGGATGTTTTTAATGAAGTACAGTTAACATTTGAAAGGTTCAGACTGTCTGATAGAGCTGCTGGAAAGGACAAGAGACATAGGGTTGTTTATTTTTTACTTCCTGTAGTAAAAACAAAGAGCTTACCAAGCTGTGTTTAATTTTATTGAAGTGATGCAGGAAGCAAGGGTAGATCCAGCCAAAATGCTGATAGAGAAAATGGATCTCTGTTTTGGTACAACTTTTTAACTCATCACATGACATAGTGTACTACAGCAGGCCCTGCTGAGACATACCATTTCTGTCTTCCAGTAAAACTGTGCTGGAAATTCTTGTTAGTTGCATACAAGACTAAAAAAATATATATTTTTTTCAATATTACTTTTTACTTGCTATAGGTACTCAGGCAGAGGATTCCAAAGTCTGCTCAGCAGATTTTTGAAATCCCTGTAGAGATAGCTGATGCTGTGTGACCTGGACTAGACACTTCTTACTCCATCTTCGTTTAGGGTAGCCAAAATTCTTGTTCCATGAAGGCAATGGCAAAGGCATTATCCAAATGGAAAGCAAATGTTACAGGTATCAAAGTCCTGTTGAACTGAGGTCAGTCATTAATACTATAGACTCCTAGGTGATGTTGGAAATGGTATAGAATAAGTAAACCGAAGTGTTGTGACTTTGTGATGCTCAGTAGTGTTTCTAAACAGCCACTTAGCATCTGTCCTTTGATATTTACTGAAAGGTTTTGTGTTTTCACTAGAATGCCCTCTTTGAATAAATCCAATATGTGAAATAAAAAATTCAAATATATTTACTTGCTCCTTTTCAAAAGACTGCCAAGTTTTATACTTCATGTGGGTTTCAATGACAACCCTCAAAATGACCTAGGATTTTACTGAAAACTAATTCCACTTCTTTGCAAGACTGGAATGTTTTCTGAATTTTGACTTTTAGAGTTTTAACATAAAATACTACCTTGCTTTTCTTTCTTTCTTCTTGTATATTCTTCTCCAATTGCAAAATGGTTTCACAGCAAGCATCATGAAAATTGGAGGGTTCAAAGCTTTAGACAGAAAAGTCAACACAGCTACAAAATTATAAAATATGTGTCTCTGTACCTCACTGCATTTTCCCATTCCAGCAAAAGCATTGTTTATTCCTACAATACATTTTCCCCTGAATTGCTGTTTGAATTAAGATTAAACAAAATAGATAGTTTTGCAGGGTGAAAAGGTAGCAAGAGAAAGTAATGTCATAACCTCTTGTCTAGAACCACGAGCTTTAATACCCTAACTTTATAGCTAAAGAACAATACGCACACTCATTGGTTATGTCATATTTTCCATATAAATATTAAGTCTCAAATGTTTTGGAGATTCACCCCAAACCTTAAGATTGATTACATCTAATAATCTAAAATATGCCTTCCCTGCCTGAAAGTAAATTATCCCAGTTATTCTAGGATTGTCTGAATTGTCCTCTGGAAACACATAGTACTGTCTGTTAACTACAGGAAACTAGAGAAGTGATTTTTTTATTATTTAGGTTAAGTGGATATGACTGCTTGTAAATGGTATTTGTTTGTACAATGACTGACCTATAACCTGAGAATAATAAAAGCTTTCTTTTCCTAGAAAATCTGGGAAATACCATAAAGAATGTTAGATGACAAAATTTTAAAAAGCTAAAGCTAAGGGAAATTAATTCTGTCTGAACTGCAAACCAAAAGCACCACAGAACGTAGGCCAACTGTGCACATTGCAATTCCATTATCTGAAATGCAATTGTTTCTTTCATGTCTCAAAAGTAGAAACTGACCTCATAACAAGAAGTGCTGAAACCTTAAAATGGTTGAGATGATTGGGAAATTTGCTAAAGTGCATAAGCAGATCTTTTGTGTAAGTTTTATACTACAGAATCCTAGGTATGATCTAGGAACCTAGCAAAGACAAAGTCGGTCCTCAGACAGTTGACTCGGTCAGAGCTGCCGGAACACTGTTCAGCACACTATCTGCTTGTCCATATTATGGCCTTTCCCATCATGTCAGCAGCATTTCCTTCTCCTTCCTCTCACATCTCAGGTGACAATCATTTCATGGTGTGCTCTACAGAGTGCTCTTCTATTCCTATGTGGTTTTGCATACTCCCGTGACTCTCCCCAACATATCTCTCAATCTGGAGTTGCTGTAATTTACACCCCTGAGTAGAAAAATCTTCTCTGTGTCAGAATAGAAGAAACAAAAAAAGCAGTGGAAAATAAAATACAGCCATTCTAGGTATGTTTCTTAAATTACATTGTCTTGTTCCCTGTTCCTTCTCTTTTACCAGTCATGTCAACCTTCAATGCCATTTATCTCAGTGGTGCCTCCAGGTCTTTCCTTTCAGTGTTTTTTTTTCTTCATGACATACTCTATACTCTTGTCAGCAAGCTAAAGGCTTCTTCTTTTTTAAATTCCTCAGGTTGCAGGACAACCCAGCTTCTTCATGATTAGCTGTGAGAAGGGACAGATTCATATGTCATTCAATTAATACAAAGTTTTCTCCCAACTGATTTCCAATGAGCTTCTTGTAATTAATATTTTAAACTCATTTCTTATTTTTATGCATATAATAAAAAATGACACAACCTCAAATGAAAGGCTAGGAAGTATGTATATCTCAGTTGATAATTTACATAATTATATTGCTTTAAATCACAAGCTTCTCTTTCATTCCCTGCTGTTCATTATATCCATTATTTTGTTATCAAGTAGAATTGTTTGAAAAAAATGTGTCCATTCTTCCATGAAAAAATGTAATTTTTTTTTCTGATTATGAGATATGGTAAAGTTTAAAATCCAATTTGGTTAAAATTTTAAATGGTAGGATTCACACAAAGGTAAAGTTCTTTATTTTTTGCTGAGGAAATTTTTTGAGACCTGTGAAATATTAAGGAATATGGATTATTAAAACCTTATTACACATACAACAAATTAAAAGCATCATTAAAAGAGGTGTGAAAGAAGATTATGTATATGCATATAAATATGTATATCCACCTTAGCCGTTAAGAAGCTGTACATATGTAAACAATCTTTTAAGCCTAGCATATTTCTGGTGAATTCATTACAGTATAGTAATGTACTTTCATAACGGAAACTTGCTTTTGACAATGATTACCCTATTTCTGTAGAATATTAAGTTCAGTGTCAACTGAAATGTTGGAACGTACTAGCTGACTGGTTCCTAAATATTGTTCCAGAATTTCTCTTAAATTTTTATATATTCTTACATCTAGTTTTTCACAAGTGGTTTTAGAACAAAAAGTATCAGTTTATCTCACCTACATAAAACATCTGTCTCAGATTAATAACGACAAAATGAATCAGGCCCCATAGGAAACACTAACATGTATGAACATGCCTTCTACAGGAACTGATGTGCTAAAAAATCAGGATCAGGTTCAAGAATATTATGTGCACTTGAGGGAAAATCCAACTGCCCTCTCTGCATGGGCAGAGAGCCCACTCTGAGGTGGAATCACTGTCATTCTGCAGCCCTGTTCAAAAGGGGCTAAGGAAATCAAAGCTGACCAATAGCTGGCACAGAGCTCAGATTTGTGGGGTTTGGTTCTTGCCTGCACCCAAGAGGGGTTGGTGCAGGGCCATGGGTATTGCAGCTCTCTACAATGTTTTACCCCTTTCTCTCTGCTGAGGGTGTGGGAGCGTACATCCTCACTCCAGACGAGATTTTCCACTTCTCACTTGACTTTTTCCACTACAGAGTGCCAAGCATAGAAAATCCATATCCAATCCAAAATAGATAAGCATTCAGAAGATTTCTCCATTTTGTCAATGTAAGCTTTGTACTCCTCAATCAGAAGTCTACTTTGTGATAACAATGAAAATGACAGTGAAGTTACTAAGAAACACATTTCTGCTGCTACAGAGATTTCTTTTCTGTTTATATTGTAACTCTTTCACCTCTGTCACCCTTTCTCTCGGAATCATTCATATGTGTAAGTCTACCCTTACGGCTCTGCTTTGTTCTTTGATAGGTATTATCCAAAGAAGTTAGGCTCAGATCTGAGCCTGTGCCATAGTATCATAGAATCATAAAATCATTCAGGTTGGAAGAGATTTCAAGATCATCAAGCACAACTATTAACATAACATTGCCAAGTCCACCACTAAGCCATGTCTTGAAGCACCACATCTACACGGCTTTTAAGTAACTCCAGGGATGGGGATTCAACCACTTCCCTGGGCAGCCTGTTCCAATGCTTGATAACCTTTTTGGTGAAGAATTTTTTCCTACTAAACCTCCCTTGGCACAACCTGAGGCTGTTTCTTCTCATTCTGTCTCTTGTAACTTGGGAAAAGAGACTAACCCCCGCCTCGCTACAACCTTCTTTCAGGTAGTCGTTGAGACCGATAAGGTCTCCCCCCAGCCTCCTTTCCTCCAGGCTAAACAATTGCAGGTCCCTCAGCTGCTCCTCATAAGAATTGCTCTCTAGACCCTTTGCCAGATTTGTTACCCTTCTCTGGACGCGCTCCAGTACCTCAATGTTATTCTTGTAGCGAAGGGCCAAAAACTGAACACAGTACTTGACGTGTGGCCTTCCCAGTGCTGAGTACAGGGGGACAATCACTTCCCTAGTCTTAGTCATGCTCTTTCTGATACAGGCCAGGATGCTGTTGGCCTTCTTAGACACCTGGGCATACTGCTGGCTCGTATTCAGCTGGCTGTCAGCCAACACCCCCAGGTCCTTTTTCACCAGGCAGCTCTCCAGCCACCCTTCTGCAAGCCTGTAGTGTTGCCTGACCCGTTGTGCAGGACCTGGCACTTGGCCTTGTTGAACCTCATACCACTGGCCTCGGCCCATCGATCCAGCCTGTCCAGATCCTTCTGTAGAGTCTTCTTACCCTCAAGGAGATCAACACTCCCACCCAACTTGGTGTCGCCTGCAAACTTACTGAGGGTGCACTCAATCCTCTCGTCCAGATCATTGATAAAGATATAAAAGAGAACTGGCCCTAATATAGAGCCCTGGGGAACACTGCTTGTGACTGGCTGCCAACTGGTTTTCACTCCATTCACCACAGCTCTTTGGGCCCAGCCATCCGACCAATTTTTTACGCAGTGAAGAGTAAGTATATTTTTTTACACAACCAAGAGTACATATATTTAAGTTAAGAACAGGCCTGTGAACGTGACCCGATTCAAGTCCAGAATTCCCAAAATTAAGGATTTGCTTGACATTTTGCAGAACATTCATACCATCTATGTTAGGTGTCAAAGTTGCATCAGTTCTTGTCAACAGAGAGAAAGAGTTACTTGTAGAAGGCAAGTTCAGGCAAGAGATAAATACAGACGTTCTCAATTAGCTGCCATAAAAACATCTTCCCTCCCATAACCTAGACAGAAAGCCCAGAAAAACTTAGTTTGGTAGTAAGAAATACTTCAAAAATTGTACAATGCTAGTAGTCTCTTGAATTGCCTCAGTTTTAAGTCTTGTGTTTCTCCAATGTTAAGCCAAAATTTATCAATGCACTTTTATAGACAGCTGTTTCAAAATGTTTCCATGACCAAATTCATTACCATCTGGATTTGAGCTGCTGTGTGAAGCACCTCTTATTCAGCCTTTCAGTAACTTTAATGTGCAGGTGAGAAGACTAAGCTGAAAAAAAAATACGTATGGAAAGGAAGAAAATTCAAGTCCTGATTTCTCCATTTTCTGAGTAAAATTAAGGTCCTTGTCTTGTTAGTCATCAGATGGAACAATATCAAAAAAGTATCAAGAAAGTCCTCTCATGACAGCAGTCCTTCAATGGTGAAAAGAAAACAGTACAGGTTTGGAACACAAAAAAAAGTTGACACTGCAAGGAGTAGGAAAAGGAAAAAAGAGTAGATGAGTCTTAATCTCCACTTGAAAAGAAAATAAATTCTCTTCCTCTTGAGGGAAAGCATCAGGAACTCATTCTATTTTTTATTCCCTATCCATACTCATGTCCCTCGTTAACAGGTAATACCTATTGCTGCCCACACCAAGACTGCCATTGTACTCTTCAAGGCTGTTCATCACTCTTTACCTTTCAGCAGTCTAAACACCTGACACAGTTTCTGATCACTTACAAATATGCTCTTTTCCATTAGATTTATAAGCATTAAAAAAAAAAAATCAAAATCTTTCTCCATTCAATAGGAACTAAATGTATTTCAAAAGTGAAAACATTAATTGAAAAAAAAAGAAACTGAGATTTTTTTTTATTAATAATTCAATTCCTAACATGTTTTTTCATAATGATCATTGAGGGAAGTAAATAAATGGCTTCTTCTACTGGTTTTGAAACCTACTTCAAAGACAATAAATACTAAAAAAGACGTGGGGTTTTTTAGTTTAAATAAAACTGTACATTTCTTAGATGAGAAGCAGTACAGTCTTAAAAGAGCCCAAAGTACTGCCTATTTCCAGATTATTTATTTTCTTACAAGCAAGAATATATATGAAGGTAACCAGACAGAGAGAGAAGGAGGGAGAGAGAGGGGGGAAGGAAGTGAAAAAGAAGGAGATGGAGAATACAAACATGGACTCATTATCATGTATCATAAATGCATTTAGAAATAGTATTTTGGGGAAAAGTAGATATTTGTTTCATTCAGACACGTACCAAAAAAACAGTTCTATCAGTTTCTTTGACATTTTAACAGTGGACTTCATTTCACTCAAAATACCTGTTGTGGTTTGGGCTGTGCTGGCCACTGAATTCTGTGCATCCTTGGCATAAATTATAAACAATCAGGTCGTACCTCTCTGGGAGCAAACAGGGTCTAGGCAATATGCTGTTAATTTCAGACAGTTCAGTTAGTTAAAAGAGGCTTAGCTGCAAAGTAAAATTACTGAATAGAAAATTGGTTCTGTTTTACCTCAAACAAGGACATTACTTATCTGTATGTCTACATACTTCTACCTGAGGATATCCTTTGTAATTTTGGTACTATTGCTTCCTTTCCTTTTTCCTTTGTGGAAATAAGTGCAACAGTACAACAAAATGTCAAAAGGAAACATGTCTTTTCCAAGACAGGCCATGTGTGCTTACCTCTTACAGGAGAACCTTAGGAGTGTTGAATAGCAAAGCGTGTTTCCAGACCTGTGTACTTTGATAGCAGGCTTTTCAGGAGTTCACTAATATTTCTGGATTGGGCATGTGCTGTCCAAAGAGTCCACTCTTGTTTTTTAAGGATGTGCTAACATGAAATTAAACATTACTCACATTTCCACGTTATTTGTCTAGGTACTTATGTAGGTATTGCAGCTGATTTACCAGTGATCCTAGGCAGATGTCTAGGCAGACACAGCTCTGGATGCTTAGTAGTGATGATTTGTGCTTATTTATAGTCAAATGTAACTTCCGCTTATATAGAGGAGAAACATTTTTAAAATAGAAGAAAACATTGTTTTAAGGATCCTGTTAAAATTTACCTTCTAATGTTGTCCCTTTACAGTGATTCTTTGTATGTTTGAAACTCTAATTTAAAACCATGGCTGTATTCACAATTCATAATATTGGTCATTCTGGTTTTTTTTTTTACTTTTGGGTCCTGATTAAGAATAATGCAGCGGAATGATATTCCTGTGGTGTGAAAATATTCAGGTATTGAAGTTGGACCCTCTCTTCTGTGATACATTTATGATGGTATTCAGATGATCCAAAGAAGGCGCATCTACATCCTCCCCAAAACTGGAGGTGGAAAGTGTAGTCACTGTGATCCTGCCTTGCCTCCCCTTTGCAGAGTTTCTGCTCATTAAAAAGCCATTTTTTCCATTGTTCAACTAAAAAACACTTGTCACAGAGACTGTTAAAGTAGTGGAAAATAAATTGGACATTGAGATTAAATAAATATTTTTTTAAAAATATTTATGATGATGATGATGATGATGTTAACAACAAAGTGAAAACTGAAAACTATATTTTTTCTTAAAATTTATTTTCTACCTAAATTTATTATTTTTCTAAAGACATAGCTTGAAAGCACATCTACTTTCATAGGGAAAAAAAAAAAAAACCAAAAAAAAAAGAAGACCAAATTAAAACGTCAGTTTAATTGCTACTAAAATTAATTTTAAAATACACAGGCATTTTCAAATTAAATAATTAAAAGACTATGATTTGCTTTTTATCATCAAGTGTTAACTGCATGCAGAATTAAAGATACAATATTCCCTATTACTTAAGCTGCAATTTTACTTCTATGTTTGTCAACTATTCTGCTCAAATTCTTCAATAGTATTTAGATTATATGTCATATTCAAGCTGGGGAAAAGAGGTCTTAGAAGACCAAATGCTAAGTGAAACATTTGGCAGAAGGATAGTGTCAAATTGTTAATGTATTCCAGATTAGTCATATGATCATAAAAGTCCTACCAGAAACTCATGTGTCACAACATACATCTGAAAGAGACTTGACAAGTCTGGTTTTGCTTCCTTAACCTTATCTATGCTATCGTCCTTATATTCTGCCTCCTCTGTTTAATAAATTCCCTCCTCTTTCACCCACATAGCACGTCCGAAATATTTTCCATATCTGCCCTCAATGAAAATTTAGTAGGATGGCAGAACACAATAAATGTTTAAACCTAGCACAACTTCTCTATATCTTAAATTTTATTTGCTTCTTGTGCACAGGCCCTTAAGCTGAGTTACTTCCAACATTGCAATGTGATGAATTTCACACTACCACGTATTTTTGAACCAAGTCATGGAATTTTGTTGTAGGCAAACCTCGACTGAGCTACTCTTTCTGGTAAAAGTGATTAGAATAAATTATACTTTAGTTGCCTACAACTGCAAATGTTTTCGTATATTTTTTTTAGTAAGCAGTCAGCACTATCTTCTCACTACTTTCAGTTTCTTTCTAAACAATTTCCATCTCTCCAGCTGATAAAAAGACCTGGTTTAATTACTACTCTGTCCTTCAGAGCTCAATAGTGTGTTTTATCAATAGAAATACCTAGTGCCAGAGAGTCAAGGGTGTTATTTTTTTTTTAAATGTATTTTTATTCAAAATTATAGCTACAAAACCACATCTACTTTGTCTATTTTTGGATAATGTGAATTAAATTGGATGCCCTATCCTTTTTGTTTATAGATACTGGGTTTTCTGGGGGTTTTTTGCTTTACTTATTTATTTATTTATTTATTATTATAGTTTTCTTTAAACATTCTCTGTATGGTCTTTAAAAATTTTAAATCCCCCTATTAAAAGGCTACATCCTTCAATATTCAAAAAATTTACAATGCCTCTGTGTACCTTCTATATATATTCTCTGCTACTTATAGTAACTGAACCTTGACAAGAATTTATTTACTTGCTAGACTGGCTTCACTTGTGTGTTAGAACATGTAAGTCTCTTTAGGTATTGGGACGCAAGTGTGAAATACTTCTAATGAAGCAGTAAAGCCACAGTCTAAATCTCTGTATGTGAGTTAATTATTCTATTCTTCTGTTTTACTCCATGGAAAAGCAAAGCATATTTGGATGTGGTTCATCTAAAATAGGTCAGACAAATTAAGACCTGTAAGAGGTGTGCAAAGGTGATAATATGTTTTCTAAAGCATGTATGTGATAAAAACAATCAATTGAAAGGACTTTCTCGGAAGTTATTTTGGTTTTACCTATAACTTGTCTTTTCACAGAATCACAGAATCACAGAATCTTCATGGTTGGAAAGGACCCATAAGATCATGGAGTCCAACCAACCAACCTACAATCTCTGCCCTTCAGAGCATGCCCTGAAGCGCCACATCTAGATGTTTCTTAAACACCTCTAGGGATGGTGACTCAACCACCTCCCTGGGCAGGCTGTTCCAGTGCCTGACCACTCTTTCAGTAAAGTAATTCTTCCTAATATCTAATCTAAACCTCCCCTGCCGCAACTTCAGACCATTTCCTCTGGTCCTGTCACTATTCACCTGGGAGAACAGGCCAACACCCACCTCTCTCTAACCTCCTTTCAGGTAGTTGTAGAGGGCAATGAGGTCTGCCCTCAGCCTCCTCTTCTCCAAGCTAAACGTGCTCAGCTCCCTCAGCCTCTCCTCATATGACCTGGTCTCCAGACCCCTCACCAGCCTGGGAGCTCTCCTCTGGACACGCTCCAGCGCTTCTATGTCCCTCTTGTACAGAGGGGCCCAGAACTGAACACAGGACTCGAGGTGAGGCCTCACCAGTGCCGAGTACAGAGGCACGATCACTTCCCTGTTCCTGCTGGCCACGCTATTCCTGATACAAGCCAGAATGCTCTTGGCCTTCTTGGCCACCTGGGCACACTGCTGGCTCCTGTTAAGCTGGCCATCCACCATCGCCCCCAGGTCCTTTCCTGCTGGGCATCTTTCCAGCCACTCTTCCCCAAGCCTGTAGCGTTGCTTGGGGTTGTTGTGACCGAAATGCAGGACCCGGCACTTGGCCTTATTAAACCTCATACAGTTGGCCTTGGCCCATCGATCCAGCCTGTCCAGGTCCCTCTGTAGAGCCTTCCTACCCTCAAGCAGATCAACACTCCCACCTAGTTTGGTGTCATCTGCAAACTTACTGAGGGTGCACTCAGTCCCCTCATCCAGATCATCGATAAAGATATTAAACAAAACTGACCTCAAAACTGAGCCCTGAGGGACACCACTGGTGACCGGCCGCCAAGAGGATTTCACCCCATTAATCACAACTCTCTGGGCACAGCCATCCAGCCAGTTTTTAACCCAGCAAAGAGTACACTTGTCTATGCCATGATTCGCCAGCTTCTCCAGGAGAATGCTGTGGGGGACGGTGTCAAAGGCCTTACCAAAGTTCACAGCCTTCTCTGCATCCAGAAGGCGGGTCACATGGTCATAGAAAGAGATCAGGTTGGTTAAGCAGGACCTCCCCTTCCTAAACCCATGCTGGCCAACCCTGATCCCTTGGCTGCCCTGCACTTGCTATGAGAGCTCACTCAAGATGATGCTCTCCATGATCTTTCCTGGTACCGAGGTCAGGCTGACAGGCCTGTAGTTCTCCGGATCCTCCTTCTGACCCTTCTTGTAGATGGGCGTCACATTAGCCACCCTCCAGTCACCTGGCACCTGCCCTGTTGACCAGGATTGTTGATAAATGATGGAGAGAGGCTTGGTGAGCTCTCCCGCCAGCTCCCTGAGTACTCTTGGGGGAATCCCATCTGGCCCCATGGACTTATGTACATCTAGGTGCAGAAGCAGATCATTGACTACTTCCTCCTGGATTATGGGTGGATTGTTCTGCTCTCCATCCTTATCTTCCAGCTCAGGAGGCTGAGCACCCTGGGGATAGCTGGTCTGACTATTGAAGATGGAGGCAAAGAAGGCATCAAGTATCTCAGCCTCCTCCTCGGCCCTGGTTGCAACTTTCCCCCCAGCATCCAGTAAGGGATGGAGATTCTCCCTGGCTCTCTTTTTGCTGATGTATTTATAAAACTTTTTTTGTTGTCTTTAATGTTAGTGGCCAAGTTGAGCTCCGTCTGGGCTTTTGCCTTCCTACTTTTCTCTCTGTATAACCTAAAGAGATCTCTGTACTCCTCCTGAGTTGCCTGTCCCTTCTTCCAAAGGTGGCAAACCCTCTTTTTATTCCTAAGTCCCATGCGAAGCTCCTTATTCATCCAGACTGGCCATTTTCCCCGCCCTTTAGACTTGCGACACTTGGGGACAGCCTGCTCCTGGGCCTTTGAGATTTCCTTCTTGAAGAGCGTCCAGCCTTCCTGGACCCCTTTGCCCTTCAGCACTATCTCCCAAGGGACTCTCTCAACCAGTGTCCTGAACAAGTCAAAGTTCACTCTCCAGAAGTCCAAGGTGGAGGTTTTGCTAACCCCTCTCCTTACATCTCTACGAATTGAAAACTTTATGAAAAAAAACTTTAGCGACATTTCATGGTCACTAAACCCAAGACGACCTCCGACCACCACATCTCCCACTAGTCCTTCTCTGTTTGTGAGCAATAGGTCTAGCAAGGCACCTCCCCTGGTAGGCTCACCTACCAGTTGTGTCAGGAAGTTATCTTCCATGCACTCGAGGAACCTCCTAGCCTGCCTGCTCTCTGCTGTGTTATATTTCCAGCAGATACCCGGCAGGTTGAAGTCCCCAACCAGAACAAGGGCTGGCGATTGCAAGACTTCAGCCAGCCGCTTATAGAATACTTCATCTGTCTCATCATCCTGGCCAGGTGGTCTGCAGCATACTCCCAGCACAACATCTCCCTTATTTGCCTTCCCCTTCAACCTTACCCATAAACACTCGACTTTATCATCACTGGAATCTAGCTCTATACAATCAAAACACTCCCTAATGTATAGAGCCACACCCCCACCTCTCCTTCCTTGCTTATCCCTTCTGAAGAGCTTATAGCCTTTCATCACAGTGTTCCAGTTGTGACAGTCATCCCACCATGTTTCCGTGATGGCAACTACATCATAGTTGTCCTGCTGCACAATGGCTTCCAGCTCATCTCGATTGTTGCCTATGCTACGTGCATTCGTGTAGATGCACTCGAGCTGGGCTACCGATTTCACCCCCATCCTTGGCTCTTCATCCCTAGGCTCATTACTAGTGGGCCTAGTTTTATCCCCTTTTCTTTCATTAAATCAGCCAGCTCAGCAGATGAGCAGATCTTCCACTTAAGTGTGTCATCGTGTGTTGTCTTTCTCACCAACTGGAGTAGCACAGTATAGCACCTTAAAAATGATTTTGCCAACAGGCTGAGACCTATTTTCTGCCTATTCGGATATCTTGGCCCTGACAATTAAGATTAGTACATCTTTTGGACTTTTTAGAGGTGGGTATACAAATCTCTGCAGTAGATTTACCCTAGGTATACATATCACAAGGTAGTTTTCCTTTCATTAGCAGTATTTAAAGGACAGTTTCCTTTCAGAAAAGAGAGTATATTTTACTAAAAAGCTCAATTGCAGAACATGGCCTCAGCTTCAGCACAGATTTTGACGTGTTTTGACCTCATGCCTTTAGGGATAGTAAACAGCTTGATTTACAGAGCTTGAAATAACAGCACGGGACAAACGACTTCATGTACCCCCTTTTCACGGGTTTTCAAATCAAGCAGTTCAGTATGTATTGAACATCGGTACTACTGGAAGAAAATAAATAAAGCAGGGAGCACATAAACCCACAAAGAATGCTAGTCATATTTCAGTCAGTTGTATGCAAGCAACCTGTCAAAATGTCAGTGTACGGTATCTTCCAAGACCCATAATAAAGTAACAGATTTGCAATTTTCTCGGTGCAAAGCTTAGTGCAGATTAATGATACGAAAGCCAATGAAAATCACTTTTTAAACAGGAAAAAATGCATTCAAAATGACAAAAGAAACAGTAATTATACATTAAATTTTACAGTTGTAGAATAATATTACACATTGTAAGAGATCTTTTTTTCTGGTGTAAGGTGGAAAACCTGTACCTCCTAAGTATGTGTTTGTTCACAAATCATGCTCCATGAGACCATCCTTTTTGGCAGTGTCCCAGCTAGGTGCACAGATACACTTTCAGCAGTGGCAATTTCTTGCTGGCAAAAAGAGAAGAGCCACCCGAAGTTCCTTATTGAAGTAAAAACTAATTTCAGTTTCACAATGATTATATAAAGATGACCAGAAAATCTATAATCATTTCTTCTGAATGCTTTAGGGAGAATGAAGAAATCTGAAGGTCTTAGGAGACCACACAAGGAATAGCAGATGGACTACATAATATTATTTTCTGAGAATCACAGAGGCTGGAAGGGACGTCAGGAGGCCGTCTTGTTCTGCTAAGGCAGGGCCACCGAGAGCCAGTTGCCCAGGACTGTGTCTAGATGGTGTTTCTAATATCACTAAGGACAGAAACTCCCCAACTTGTTGTCCATCAGGAACCAGTCAGTAGTCCACTATGTGTACTAGTACATGGAAGTATTCATGCACCATAGGGTGATTGGGTACATGTGTAGGACTTTGCACTTCCCCTTGTTGAGCTTCATGAAGTTCCTATCAGCCCTTTTCTCCAGACTGTTGAGGTCCCTCTGAACAACAGCACAACTCTCTGGTATATCTGCCGTTCTGCCCAGTTTTGTTGCATCAACAAAATTGCTGAGTATACACTATGCTCCGACATCCATATCATTAATAAACATGTTGAAACTTAAATTTTTCAAAGAACAAAAAAATAATCAGACTGACCAGTCCAATATTTGTAATGATTATTTCTTTTGAAGGTATACGACTGTATATGCTTTGGGACTATTTCAGCTATGTTTTTTCATTAATTTTTTCATATCACTCATGCCTATATTCCACTTTCAACTCAGATGTCTGTTTTTCCGCTTTAGTAATTTACTTTCGATTTCGCAGTAACACAGACAAATGAGTTACAGAAGCTTTTATATGCAGTTATTTTTGTAAAATCATTGTAAATTTTTCGGTACTGCACATTCCCTCCAAACATTATGCTTTTGTTAATAGATTTATTTTACTGACCTTCATTTTAATTGCTTACTGCCATAGTCTTTACTAAAACTGCATGGGCAACCTTTAAAAATAATAGTGCCAATGTCAATCACACAAAAACAACACACAAAAACCTTCTACAAAATGATCAATTAAGGCCTAAGTACAAATGCAATGCAGCTAGGGAGACTGGCTGAATTTACAGCCTCCAAACCAAAGTATACAATTAGCTTCAAATGCCAAACTTCACATGCCACTAAAGTGGCTGTACATTAAAAACAACAATAAAAAATCTTAGTGAATTCTGCATTCATGATGAATAGACTTAAGAATTTTGGTGAACAAAAGCTATTCTGCTACACTCATTTGCAAAGGATATAATTAGTTGTTCTTTCAGTTTCCTGGATAAAGATGGCACATATGAAAAATAATAGGCTGTCAATATCCAAACGGGTTAGAAGTATAATTTTAACAAAGGAATATATTTATGACAACAACAACAGATTTTAGCTGAATATCTGTAGTGTTTCAGAAGATTTTATGCCAAGGAAGATGTACTTGTAATTCTTTTGATATTTGGTACTTCTGCCTTGTTTATTTTTAGCCATCTTGTTCTAAAAATGTCTACAATGACAGTAGCATTTTGCTACTGCATTTGCTGCAGTTTTAGGGGCACAAACTTAGTACAGTGAAAACTCACCTACAAGTTAAAGAATGTTAGATGCTGCTTTGTGTGCACGTACCACACAAACATACACACCCCAGGTACTTTAAAAGTTTACTCTTTGAAATCCGTATCAGCATAAATGAGTTCTAATTCATGCCATTCTGTATCCATGTCTGTGACAAATTAGAAGTAGTAAAGTAAGTCTAAAGTGAGAATAAAGATCTATGATTTCTGACCAGATTTCAATTACAGTTAATATTATTGTCTTGTGGTTTCGTATCCAAGATTCTATATTAAAAACATATGACTACAATTCCTCATCAAAAACTACAAAATTATGAAGGTCACCAAAAGGTAAAATTTTTATTTCAATTATTTCTGTTTTATGATTTCCCAGCTATAATCCTCAAAGTAAATATAAACTAAATACAAATAGATGCTTTCGCATACGGTCATGGGCAAGCAGAGATAGGCATCAATTTGCAAAGTTTGCTGTTTTTTCCTAGTGGAATTTTTCAATTCTTTTCTTAAGGTAGAATAGAATAACACTGGAAATGTCACAGCTCTAAAACTTAATGGATTTTGGAGTAAAGTGTCTTACCTGCCTCTTGCAGATTGTTATCATTGACTGTACAAAGACAAAGAAAAATTGTAAAGGGCACAAAAGGCCCCCAAAATGAAGTTTAGAGGTTTTAAATGACATTGTCAGGTCTAGAGGGAGATGACTAGGTTGCTGACTTAACCCTGGTTTGAGGTCATGCTGTGCAGCAGAATGTGAGATGCTGCTGGAGACATGCTATGAGAAACTGGTCTTGGACATGGCACACAACCATGCTGTCAGAGGTTAGTAATAGCGTCATGATGAAAAGCTGGATGTCATAGGTGGGTAAGGGGGACTTACTTGAGAAATTACTTTACAGATAGCTGGTGGCGGGGGGAAGCAGAACTATAATAACTGGCAGTAGCAAGTTATTATCAGTATTAACAGCTATTGTCAGTAATAACATATAAAGCCAAGATTGCCTAGATAAATAGATTTTGGTATGGATGTAGCAAATCTGGGAAAATGTAATTAGGGGCAGGTTATTTATGTGGGAGATAATTTGGAGAGAGAAAGGGAGGTATAAGGGCAATGAAAAGAAGCATGAGGAAATAGGATGGGGGATAATGAAGTATGGAGATAACATAATTGTGGTTGTCTGGAGATACCTGCTGCACAACCCTGTGCTTGATCATTGTAGCTGAAGAAGGAGAATAAATCAGACTTAATATTCTGACCATGACACATGTGTTGAACCTGTTTCTATAACCAGGAGAAGGGGTAAGAGGAAGTGGGGTGCTTTCCCTGGATAGCAGGAAGATGCCCAGGACAGAGCCATCAAGCATTGTCATATCACAGTGTCAGTGACCATTCCAGACTTGATGTCATCAGCATCTTCCCAGCCACTTCCTAGCAGACATCCAGATGGATTGCTTCAAGAAGCAGAGAAATTCACTCCCCCTGCCCCATTTACAGCCTCTTCTCTGCCTTCACCACGTGAGACAAAGGGAAATGCACCTTTTTTTTTGCAGAGTGATCCATTATCAAGTAGTGCCAGTGGGTGGTTTGCTACTTATCCTAGTGTTCTCAACTAGGATAATTGTTCAATCTCAATTTTGAAGAATCCAGAAAATGACTATTTCATTTTTTGCTAGCAGCAAGGTACCTTCAGTTTCAGTGCAAGAAGGCTGACTCCACTTATTTCACATCTTCACCATTTTAAAGAGACAGACAGAGTCTTATTTCTTCTCTACGTGCCTGTACCTGGCTACATCTCCACATAACCCTCTCTCTTATTCAGATACTCTTTTTATTTAGACACTATCAATTAGCCATTTAATGAATCATCACCAAGAAATGACCAGCCATCCTGCAGCTCTGACTGTAAACAGTAACAGTATAATCTCATCATACCCACAGATTAATTCACTTTAAAAAAATCGTATGTGAGCTATGAAAGAGCATAATACACTATTTTGTTGTCTGACTATATTATCCTGAACCCTCTTATTCCTCAGTCACTCTACCACAACAATTAGTTTCCCAGCCTCTCTAGTCCCTGTTGAATTATATGAGCTTTGTCTCATATTTCCATCCTACTTCTGATTCCTCCCATACTCTAGCCATATAACCCATATGACTTCTAGGCAGGCAAGAGGCTGACTGTTCTGTGGATAATCCAAGGCTATGTACGTACCGACTTGTTAGCTGCACGATGTCAAGCAAAACGGAGGGTAGTAACAGCCTCATTTTCTCTGCTTGTCAAGGGAATTGATAGGATTTATTTTCATTCAGTTAGACATTGTTTTTCACAAAAATTTGTAGAAACTTCATACTTTTGAGACTTCTGTCTCTGTCTCAGAGACCTCTGTCAAATTTGATTGAAATCAGCCAGAGTCCACCTATTAAGAGGAATGGCTAGGGGAGACAAAGAAAGATTACAGAGTAGTTGCATATCTCTCTGTTTTCTTAGAGAAATATGTTAAAAACTGTTCCAAATGTTTGCCTTTTCTCATAACATTCAGCTGATGTGTGGTAATTCATGATCTGCACTGACTGCACCTAAAGACCTTCAGGTATAAAGCTGTGAGGAGCGCAGTAGAAAACTCTTCATGGAGACCAAAGGATCCATATTGCTGGTAGTACAAAGAAACTTCCAAAAAAATGACGAGAATTTTGTTAATAAATAAAAGTACTTCCAGCTCATTAATTTCACTTTAAGTATAAGTGTAGAGGAAGTGGTTCAAGACACAGGAAATTAAGCCCTGGAAAGAAACATCGACAACAACAAAGCATCAGAGGACGTGAGGGCCCAGTTTTACCGTGCCACCTGTTTGGTGATTTGAGCTACTAGTCAACGCAAAGAAGTGGATGGGTTTGTATGCTAACTGGGGTTGCATGTGGTATGTGAAGGGTGCGTTAAGGAAGCATGGATACTGCTGCATGTGCCCATTTGATATTCTAGAGGTTAGTGCTGTGATATTTTAAACATGATCACATTTCAAACATGTTCTCATTCCCCAAAGATGAGGCCTGTTTTGTCATGACTGAATAAAACAAAAGATGATAGTGTTACATCTGATGTATTTCTTAGTCAAGACAAGATTTTTATGGCTTGGAAAACCCATTGTCAGTTAGTTAACAGAGAATGTAAAGGTGGTAATAAGCATGATATTCTATGTTTTCAAATGGCTTTCCTTAGGAAATTTGCTTTTCTGTGCTAGTGATTATAGCTTTTAAGTGATTTATCTGATTTCTTCATTAAGTTTTGCTATATTACCTACTTTATTTTACTTTTTCATGTAATGAAAGATGTCCCAATGGGTTGTGGTTTGAATGTCACTTTCACCCTGACACATTAAATTGCATTCACTGGTGTGTCAACAATAGACTGGACTTTAACAAGTGTGTAGTGTAGATTAAAAAAACACTGAACTTCATTAGAAGAGTTTATATTTGTAAGCATTATCTCTATTATATTAATCAATCAATATAAGATAGTACATTCATATTAATCTAAAATATGAACAGAAAATTCTGCCTGTAAAGGACTCTGTTTTTTAAAGTAGGAAACTACTTATTCACAGTGTATTTTCAATTTATTTTTTTTTTCCACATCTGAGAGAAGTTCTGTCCAGTCCTTCATTTCTCTACGTTTTCGGTAGAGTGTAAGACTTTAAGTTTTACCTTAAAAGGGTAAAAAGTACCATAGCACTTTGCTGAATTGAAAGAGTAGCTTAAAATAATGTAGAATGTATCTACACACTAATGCAGATGCAGATTCAAGGAAACTGTGTTCCAACACAGCAGGATTTAAGCAAATACCAATTCAAAACCACTTCAGTCTCTGAGAGGTAAGGCTTAATAATTCCCACACAAACAGGCACTAAAACTTCTAAAGACCTCTTGCCCCATTAGAGTGGCGCAGAAAGAGGCAGACTGACTTCACCAGGTAGGAGTACCCATAGAAAAATGAAGCTGTGCTCACTTATGGCATTAATTGACTTTTGACTTCCAAAAGTAAGAGGGTGTTTTGATCAACCCAGTGCTTCAGAAAGCAGAGTGTGATTACATCCCTGCTGAATATTTAATTTCCTATTTTTTAATTAACCATATTTTGACTTCATTTTCTTGAGTAATAGCACATGCTTTATATTTTTACTTCATTCCCTCAGCACCCAAGCTGGCCACCATCACCCCTTTTTGTGGGGGGGAATTTCCCTCAGTCATGCCTGCTGAGGTCTTGTTGAGTTTGTGGAAGCCACATCTTTGGCGCTTCCAGAGCCTGCTGTCGGGCCGCCTTCATCTTCTTGGCTTGTTTAAGCAGGCTGTTATACTGAAAAGCTAGCTTTGTTTTGAAAAAGTCCCTCCGTGACTCCTATAAGTGAGGCAAAATTACAGAAGACATATGAAGTTTTCCAATAAACTTTTTAAAAAAGCACACAAAAAACCCTTACACAAACAAACCAACCACGCCACAAAAACCCCAAAATAGTGCACGCGTGCACACACACACACACACTCATCTATATCCTGGGCTCTTGGTTTTCAGGTACTATTGTTGGAGAGTGGTCTGATCAGTGTAGAATGAGAGACTGGGCAGAATCCAGTCAGTTGATTGCACTGGAAAACAATTACCTATAAATTCACTTCATCCAAGTAGCTAAAGGTCTTTTGATCAGCATGTATGATGAGGCAACAAAGAAACAGAAGGCACTGTATCTGTCCTTCTTTTGACTTCTGGAAACAGGACGAACTTTGGCGGAAGGCATTGGTGAGAAAGAAAAGA
Source organism: Chroicocephalus ridibundus (assembly GCF_963924245.1). Lineage (NCBI taxonomy): Eukaryota > Metazoa > Chordata > Aves > Charadriiformes > Laridae > Chroicocephalus > Chroicocephalus ridibundus. The sequence continues at coordinate 64,144,866 of NC_086284.1, forward strand.
ACAGCTAGTTGACCATTGAAAGTAGAGCTAGATTCACATTTCTCAAATACCTCAGGCATACAGCAGCAGAAGTTTTCGCCTATGAAGGTAAAGCAGAAACTGCAGGTGCGGCTTCAGAAAGAGTTGCAAAAATACAGTTTGCTGTGTTTCAAGCAAAGTGTGCGCCATTACAGATGTTTGTGTGAGAAGTTATTTCTTCATTCCTTCCTATTAATTACCCTTTCAAAATAGCAAATTAGGTTACTAGAAACCAAAGTGTTATTATTTAAATATCAACTTACTTTTTTAATTTATAGACAAGCCAGCAATTCAATTTCATTTATTTACAGCAGCAAAGACATTACCAGTATGTGATAGGAATACATGAAATCTTTTCGTCAATTATGTTTTTTTGTAATCTTTGCATAACAATCCTTATTTATTCTTTTATTAGTTTCACTTTTGAATGCCTGCCTTCATTCTGAAAAGCAGATAATATTACTTAATTGAAGAAGGTGGCAATAATTTTCTATTTTGTTAGGATTTTAAGGCAAAAACTGTTGACCAATTTTCCCTTGAAGATAGGGAGGTGACAGCAGTAACACTTCTGACCTGAAATATCAGTTCCAGATTCTTGACACGCTGTATTTTTCTTCTTAAACTGAACCACAGAAGCAGCAAAGGTTTCATTTGCAAGACTTGGATTTTCTCAACCTTAATCTAGGTAGGAATGAAATGGATAGAATACCTCTTAAACTAAAGCTGTGTACAATCTCAGTATAAACAGCAATTTCTTGGAAGGTGGTAGATGCCCCATCCCTGGAAACATTCAAGGTCAGGTTGGATGGGGCTCTGAGCAACCTGATCCAGTTGAAGATTTCCCTGCACATTGCAGGGGGATGGACTACATGACCTTTAAAGGTCCCTTCCAACCCAAACCATTTTATGATTCTCCAATTTAAGGTCCATACTGGCAGAGGACAGCTTCCTGACAAGGCAGCCTTTTACCTCCTCAGAAGAGGATAAGTCAAAGTCTATTGCAGGAAAAATATTTAAGTTCATATTCAGTTGTATCACAAAAGAGCTGGCATCCATATACCAGAAGAAGGTGTTCAGGAAGCTGAAAACCATAAAAAAGATTAGCTTGTGCGAGTAACTGCATGTGTGTGTACACTTCTAGTGAGAGAGTATGTAGAGATTTGCATGCTAGGCTGGGAATATAGAACAGTATAAGGAAAATTCCTGTACAGCATCTGCACTAGCACCTATATTTTCTATGCCATTTTAATACCCTAGGCAAAGGAGACTAAACTGAATTGTAAGTTTTAGACAAAAATAAATTCTCAATTCTTCAATCTCCCTTTTTGTCATGTCAGATGAAACAAAAGCTGCCTAGGCCTTGCCATCTCGTCTAGTTTAACATCATAAGCAAAACATCATATCTGCGTTAGTCTTAACACTGACTAGTTAATATCTTTGAAATTTTACTTTTGACTTTGTTTTTCTGGTGAATTTGTGAGCCTTACTCATAACTAGCAAGATGAGCTGTAACTTTCACTGGGATTGCTTATCAATCTGATAAAGAAATAATTTAAGTTTTCCATTATTTGTTTACACAGAGAAAGGTGAGGAGAAAGCGGGAGTTTCACATTCCAATTTTAATGAATATTTACAATTGTGTCTTTATTTGTCCATAAATGAATGAGGATTAGAAAATAAGCCTTTATAATTATCTTAATAAAAATGATCACATAAACAGAATATTGTTTATGACTGGTTTTCTTAGTTCATACTATATTGTAGTATAAAAAAATAAAATAAAACACATGCTTTGAAATTCTGTTTTTTCTTTCTTCTTCACCAATGTAATCAAAACCAAATCTTTTTTAAATTACAACTGGATATATACATATAAGGAAAGATCTTTGTGTGGTTAAATCATACACTGACATTATTACATGAATATTGACAGAACTCCAACAACTGACCTGAATGATCAATAAAGATACTGAAATATCGTATAACTGATAAATATTTTTTGCAGTAACTAGAAAGAGAGAAAGAGTGTAATCCTTTATGTTATGTAGGATGTACTATGAATAGAACCGAATGAATTCTCCATGAATACATTCATATTATACAGTAAGATGTAATCATATGACAAGTGTCTAGAAAAAAGTGCTATGGAATCAAATCATCAACAGATACACTTTTGAAATAGTTAGGATACATTGCATATTTTACCACCAAGCAAAATTGCTATAAATAGAAAGTAAGACTCATGACTTGGTATGCATAACATTAGATCTGTATCGATAAACAGAAAAGGAGTTTTTCTATTTAAACTTTTTTTTAAAAAATCTCATTTATGCATTTATAAAATATCATGAAATATGAGCTACTGCAAAAGCAATCAGCTTAGACAGCTCATTAATCTTTCACACACAAATATTGTGATCCCTCTATCTTTCCTCAACGATTTTTGTGTGTATGATTTAAGGATCAAAGAAATGATAACAAGTTTCCATGACAGCTTGAGATACAATGTGTTCTGCAACATGATGAACAATTAAATTGTGATTTAATTTCCCTTATTATTTTATGGTAACATAACATTAACAAAATAAATATGCTCTGATTGTGCTACGTAGGCGAAGCAGTTTCCTGCCTTAACACTACATTCATGCATTCGCTGAAACTAACCAGATTTCCACTAGTCTAAATAATCTGTACTGACACAGTATTCTTTCACAGAGCCTAAAATTATGTCTCCACAGCCCTCATTTTGTAATGATACCTAAACTGGCTCTCGTGGAGCCATATCTCTTGTATACCAGAAGCAATGCAACTGCAGTGCTCCTCCCAGGTTATGTTAAAAGACAGTTAAATTGGCTCCAGTATTTGAGTCATCTTGTTCAGAATTTGCTAATTTGAGTATTTTCAAGCATCCCTTCTTTGCTAAATGCTCTCATGGAAATACTTCTATTACTTCCAGTAGACTTCAGACCACAGTCCGAATACTCTAGAGCAAGAAATTGCATACACATGATATAAATGATATGTAAACTCATTTTTTATTTTGTTCTTAACATACTGAGCACTGACAACGTGTGCTTGTTACAGTCATGAAGATCAAGTCTCTTGTTCTAATTGGAAAGCTGGAAAGAAAATCTATAGTTATCAGCATTTGTTGTAGCGATGTTTCAGAGGTTTTTGGGGGGTGTTTGCTTTGTGGTGTACTCACGTTTTTCCACTTAGATAGAAATAATACATAGAATGTATAGAAAGAAATCTCTTCCCACATCGCAGATTGTGCCCGTTGCCTCCCTTCCTATCACTGAGGACCACCAAAGGGAGTCTGGCTCCATTTTCTCCATACTGTCCTATAAGACAGTTGAGGACAGTAGTAAAGGTCTTAGCAGTAAGGCTCTTAGCCTTCCCTTCTCTAGGGCCAAACAAATCTATCCATCCTTTCCTTGTAGATCTTATGCTCCAGCCCTCCGCTGGACTCACTGAACTAGCTTTACTCTTGCTAGCACAGAGAGAACACAACCGGCCTTTTTCACTTTATGAGCACACTCTTTACTCATATGCAACTTGTCCTCCAAGACCACTGCTTTTTTCCTTTTGTTTTGCTGTTGTTCACACACACGCACACTTCTTCTCATGAGCTGCTTTCCAGCCAGTCAACCCACTCTCCCTTTGTGATTCTGCATGGGGTTATTTGACTCCAGGTGCAGACTTCTTCCTTTGTTGAGCTTCCAAATGCTCCTTTCAGTTAATTTCTCCAACCTGTGGAGGTCCTGCTGCATAATTGGCCTGCTTTCCAAAGTATCAGATGCTCTTCTCCAACTTGTCATTATCTGCAAATGTGCTGAAAGTATGCTCCACCTATTTTGGACATAAAACGAGTTGAAATTTTTTTAGTGATGCTGCCATAAAAAGAGGTTAGCATACGGACATACACAAACAGAATAAAATCATGTATCCTAAATAGAAAAAGCCTGTTTAAGAAAATGGTACCACATAGATTTAACTATATGTGGTTGCTGTGGTTTAACCCCAGACAGCAACTAGGACCACGCAGCTGCTCGCTCACTCGCTCCCCTCCCCTCCACCCTACCCCCAATAGGGTAGGGAGAAGAGGCAGAAAAAGAAGGAGAGAAAAACAAAACCAACCTGTGATCTGAAATAAAGACAGTTTAACAGAACAGTAATGGAAGAGGAAAACGATGGTAATAATAATGGTAAAAGAATATACAAAATAAAGTGATACAACGTAAGTTACTCACCACCTGATGGTTGGTTGCCCATCTCATCCCAAGCAGTGATTGCAGATTCCTGTCCCCCAGCCAACCCCCATTTATATCCTAAGCATGACATCTATGGTACGGAATATTTCTTTGGCCAGCTTGTCCTGTCTATGCTCCTACGCAGCTTCTATGGGAAGCTGAAAAAGTCCTTAACTAATGTAAACATCACTTAGCAACAACTAAAACAATGTGTGTTATCAACATTATTCTCATACTAAATCCAAAACGCAGCAGCTACTAGGAAAAAAATTAACTCTATCCCAGCTGAAACCAGGACAGTAATGCTACGGGATCTCACATATTTTTTGGTATCTGCATGTATTTGTAGCTTTATCAATACACAGTTACTAGAAAAAATTTAGAAAAAGTTTTCATTTGAAAATGAAAACAGTTTTCAATACTTTATTTTCATTCTACCCAGGAGAAGATATTGAAGGTATAACTGCTATGAACATCCTTAACTGTGAGATATAAATGATTCTTTTGTCTACTGTACCACTGATGATGTGAACTCTAGTAACTAAAACCTTTTTACAGCTTTTCTCAGGTCAAGTGTTATAAAAACAGTGATTGAGCAATAAACACACTGGATGCTCTGTCCTATAATCTTTTTAGCTATAATTATCCTTAATTTCAACGGTTTGTTCCATAAGGAAAACTGCAAAAGTAATCAGTAGTTTTCAATATCTTGTAAAACAGAATTGCCCTGTAAAGAAAGGTCAGAACATTCTCACCGAAAGGAGTATCTGCTCATTTCAGGTGTTGTTGAATTTATATGTTAGTATACAACAGAAATATAGCTTTTTATCCACTCTTTTCCCAGATCACTTTTCTTGGGTAGTTTGGACTAAATAGCTAACATATGCTACAGCAAGTATTGCAGGGAGCAATGACATTTAGAGTTGTCTCTATCTAGTATAATGATGTCATATGGAGTTTTAATATGTACATGAAGTGAACCTACTTATGTATTCAGTACTCTAAACATGATTAGTCAAATTTACTATACACTGCAATGAGCATAAATAGATATATTAAAATTCTATTTGTTCATTTTTTGGCCCACTGTGATTCATTAACACCACCAATGAAGAATCAAATAAGGCCTAAGTGTCAGACACATAATTTTCAAAATCAGGAAAATCAAGTTATACACAGAGGGATGGATACATAAGCAGATGCTAAAATTACCACAAATCTACTCAAGCAAATACACTCTTTACAAAACAGAGTTTACAATTGCACAGGATTTAGATTTTTTTTTTGATTTTAAGAGTTTCCTTACACAGCTCAAAGAAGAAATCACATCCTTAAAGCTGAAAAGCTCTGTTTTTTGAACAGTTTAACATATCCCATCTGATACATGGATATGTAACTCATACAACACAGTTATCCTTCCACAATTAAATGATCTATACTAAGGAGGGTCTAAGCAACTATTGCTTGTTTAAACTGCAACAGTTCCCAAACTGGTGAATGTCTGCTTTTCAAGGAGACACAGATTCTGCCCTAACAAGCACACATTCCAAAAAAATGAATGCAACTAAGCAATTAAAAAAAAAAAAAAAGTACCAGTGCCTTACTTGATTATACTGAGGTAGTCTAACAAACAAAAAACCCAAAAACCACCCCCCCACACTAATCCCTCACCCTAAATCCTCCCCCCCCAAACAAACAGGTTTTTCCAGACTCCTTGAGCTTTTGATTCAGTTTCTAAAACAGTATTCAGTTTCTGTTGAAATATTATTTTAAAATCAGAAATCTGACTGCATGTGCCAAACAAGACTTGTTATAAGTCACTTGAGATACAGTATTAATTCAGTAATTTTTATGTGTTTAATTCCTTGGGAAGAAGCCTGTAAGAGAACCAAAATTCTACGAATGCAATAAAACTAAACTAATGGAGTACTTCAAACTGCAGAGAAACCTTATTTTATAATTATGTGTTTTATTGAGATCTTTGATGAATAAAGAGGAATAGCAATGGAAGGCTTTTGCAACACAACAGTTATCCTTGTTTTACTTGCAGACATCACATTCTCAGAAAACGCGAACTCTGGAGTCAGAAAGGAATACTTGAAACTCAAAATCCATGAAACATACAGTGATTAAGTAATCAAGAACTGTCAAAAAAAAAGTGGAAAATTCAATTATCTATATTCCCTTATTAAAACATCTTTTGAATCTCATGATGCTAACATTGCTCTAGTAGCATCAATTCCAAAACATTCAACAAGAATTAAACCAGAAAATTTCATAATAAACAGCTGAGAATCATAAAATCCAGATAAAGATGTACAAAAGACAATGTTGAAGTAACCCTGCTATGGACCGTGCAGCACTCTTGGCACCTCAAGCATTTTTCTGCATGGCAATTATTTGTTAAACCATAATCTGTACATTTAGATTACTATATCAGTGCATCATTAGTGGCAAAAGAATAGAGAGATGATTTTTGTCATGATTCTGCTAAGCAATTTTCTCTGGTCTTTGGAAAAAAATAGCAAGCATGGAGTTAATCAACACAGTCAATAACTGCAACTCTTTAAAAAACAAAGATCCTGACAACCATCCTCTTCCCCTGAAGCTGGAAGTGTAGCTTCTGTAAATAAGAATAATCAATGGCAATTACCAATAATTTACTCCCTAGGATTGTTGAAAAATACTATACAGAAATCTGTCATAAAACCCCCATTGATTAAAATGCCAATGAAAAACACATTGTGGGACAAAGCGTACCAGTATAGAGTGTAGTTAATTGCCTTGTGCGGTAACCTCTATACACAGCAGGCCAAATTGTGGTCTCAGTTATGTCCCTGTAACATCAGTGTCAGTGACGTTAATATGACTTGCATGGGCATATCAGGAAGATTTGAGCCTTAAATAATAAGAGACACTGTAGTTTGATGTATATGAATGACTTCTGTCTTATCATGCACTTAATGTATTTTTCAACCTTTATTCAAATGAAAAAGAAAAAAAAAAAGGTAAAGCAAAATCCCCAGAGACATACAATATCTTAGTCTTTTTTCCAAAGCACTGCTATGAGGGCATAGCCTATTACATTTTCCCCTCTACAAGCAGCCTTACATGAGATTCTACACCAAACTCTCTAAACCAAACAAAACACATATACACACATGGACAGACAAAGGGATGGAGGGAGCCAAAGGAATCAGACTTTTTTTTTTTTTTTCCCCCTAATCCTAGAAGATTTGTCCCAACTCCCCATGGAAAAAAAAAGTCGAATTGGTTTGTTACCATTGAAAATGTAAGGAGCTTTACAATTTTAGGAATGATACAGACCGTTACCTCACATTTAGAGCTCCCTGTATCATGTTTAGTCAGAGAATTCTTGGATTGATAGTAGTGAAAGATGAATTTTTAAATATGACATTTTAGAAAGACTACGCATTCCATTAAAATGCACCATGCTATTGCTGAAGATCCCCATCAGAGGGACATTTAAGATAGCAATCTGCATATGCTAAATTGCATTTTCTGTTGTATTATCTACCTTCCTATATGAATCATACTCTTTCTCAGACTGTTGTCATATTCTCACAGAATCTTTTAGGTCTTGTCCAGTCTTCCTCTGGCTAAAGATCACAAAGATTATGCAAGTGCATCAGATCATCTAAGAAAAATAATTAAAAAAAAAAAAAAGAAAGAATCCTTCAATCTTTTTCATCTTTTTATTTGAGTATTACTAAATATATTACATGTAAGATATAAATGAAAGATATTTAAGTTGCTGGAACAAATCTGGGATGCACATACAGTTTTGGAAAGGGGAATTTTTGCACTGTCTGTGAGACCATGCCTGTAGAAATAAAAATTTAAGATATAACAACATTAAATTTGCCTTTCATAATCACAGCATCAGTCTCTTTTCCCCTTGGTTCTAGCCCTCAAGTTTCCCTCCAGTCTTGTGGGTGGGGTTTTATTGGTTGATCCCCCTCCCGCCCCCCCAGAAAGAATCCATTTCTGTTTTATTAATCTTAGGACACCTGTCTTTTCTGATATTTCTTGTTGCTGCTGTAAGCTTGGAATACCTTCCAGAAAAAAAAAAAAAATCCTTCAAGATCTATGGTAGGAGGAAGAAGAAGAAATATTTTTATAACTACTCATTTTTACCTTCTGAGGTTGTTTATGAATGCATGAATGGATGAGTGACATCAGCTGCCGAGATCAAGCTATGAAACAAAAGAGCTGCTGAACCAGCAGAAAATGGAGAAGAGATGGACTACTGCTGTTACTAGCTGTGCGGGTGAAGAAAAAAATTGACATTGCTTCCAGGCAAATGCAATAAAGCTTAGCAGAAGACTGTAGGGGAATGCTATCAAACATATATTCATCCCTTAGGCACAATGTAAACACACAATCCTTTGCTAATATGAGTTCTCATAACCCCAAGTAGTTTCACAGAACTGCAGCAATTTGAATTACCTGGTTTTCTCCCAAAATATCTGGTTTTCTTAAAAACCTCTTAAAAGTCACTGCCGTAGTGGTAATTCTTGCCAGAACTGGTGAACAACTCATAATAACTGGATGAGTGGATGCCACAATGCACAATTAATAAAACAGAGGAGCATTCAGCATTGCAGAAAATCTTTTGCAGACTAACAGTTACAGAAAAGGAAATCAAAACAGAGAAGACTATTATAAAATCCATGATGCTTTTAGTCACCAACTTTTTGGGGTTTGGTTTTAAAGTACGAACCACCATAGGAGCTAGAAGACCATCCTAAAAATGTATTGATTTTTGTCACCATTATCTTTTTATGACAAATGACCAGTCCTCTGTTCATAGGTACCTTTACAGGTTCTCAATAAAAAAATAATTACCGATGTGAATAGTACTGTGAAAAAAAACCATGTAGCAGGTGTTGATGGAGAGAAAAAAAAGAGGGAAAAGAATGCGTCTAGCAGCTCTCCATATTGAAAGAGAAGTGATAAAACTGCTTTCAATTTCCATTTGTTTTGGTAAAAAAAATCCCAAATTCTGATAGACAAATATTTTAATCTTGAGAATAGGTGATAAGGCCCTACAGTTTTACGTCAGCCGCAGAGTTTAAATGCAGTTCTCCCAGGCTTCTCATGCAGAGTGAGCAAAACCAGTAAGCCAACAAACAGAGAATATTAAAGAATCCTCTAACATCCAGTCATCCTTCTGGGCTCACATTATTTACTGTGAGATAAAAACACAAGAGTATGGAAAGATGCACGAGAGACCGTTTTCATTATCTTTTGAGCAATGCCAAGGTTAATGGCATTGGGGAATGTTCAAGAACTGTATTGGTGAAAACTCTGCCTGGAGCTCCTGGGCAGCGGTGCATCTCCTACACTGCTCAGCGGCTGTTCAAATAGCAGGAGCAGAAGAGGCATCTGCACTGCTAACACGCAGAAAGCAAACACACTCACTACAGCCAGCAATGTTGTACTGTGATGTTTAGATAGCTTAAATTGCTAGTTGTTTCTACTGCGAGCAAAAAATAATCTGAAAGGAAAAAGAATAATTTCTAGAAAATATAAAAGGAGCTTCCGTTAGATAGAATGTGGCTTAAGGAGGGAAAATAAACACACCACAACACCTATTTGTTGGCAAATTACTTTGTAACAGCTTTATGATAAAAACTAGTCATCTGACCCTGCATAGCCATATGTTTTCACCATGAAAATATCAGAAGTCATACCATATTTTAATGAGTTTGGAGGTAAAACAGTGTGCATGTGTGTAGGTGGTTCTAAATCACAGTTATTGAAATAATGTAGGAAGTAGCGTTTGGGGTGTTGGTATTCCCTGTCTTTCTAAAATATGTCCATTTAGGAAATTGCATAAACCATAAATAACCTTATTGAAATCACGCGTGACTTGGGAGGACGGACTCATCCACATTCACACCATTTCCAATACAAAACAAACAAACAACCCTCAGCCACCCCACCTCCCCCTGAAATCTTAAAAAAAATATCCCTTTGTAGCCAAGTAATTTATTGCAAAAACTATGGTCTACACGATTTTTCAGCAGTCTTGCTGATACACAGAAGACTGCCACACATGAATTACAACAAACCTTACACTCATATTTTCTCATCTGAGCAATAACCAAAAGGTGTCTTTACACTTTCAATGATGGAAAAGCAGAGATAAATATAAAGCTGGATGGCTGACAGCTGGTATTAAAAAAAAGGCCAAGTACTATCCAACAAAACTGGCAGAGTCATTTGACTTAAACTCTTAGCTTACTTCTAATTATTCACTTGTTTCTACAAGAAAATTGGGCTCCTACTGTATTTATATTTCTTTCTTCCCTTTTGCATGGTAAAGGAAGCCTTTACCTGAGTTTTTACTGACATTTTTTCCAATACAATATAAATAAAAATGCAAAAAGCTATTCATTAGCCTTCTGACAACAGACAGAAGAAAATTCATTCCATTCTCTGTTTCTCTTGCAGGATAACGACAGTGAGGCGATATTCAAGAGGACAATATGGGACAAGAGGTAGAGACTGATGTTACCTTTATGTTCTCAAATAAACACTATCAAAACTAAAGCATGTGAATTACAATTTATGATCTAAATGGATGCTTGCAATCATATCAGACAACATAACCGCACACAAAAAGGACATGAGTAGCTCTTCCAGGATGGTTGTTCTTTTTACAGGCTTTAAAATTCTAGTAGGTCTAAGTTCAGTTATCAGTCATTTGGAAGAAAAATACCATGTACCTATGATCCAGTGCTGCAACTAGATCTGTACGCCTATGTTGAGCTTCACTTCCAATTGCACCAGCACTTTCTTGCACTGCACTCCACACCGATTCATCAGTCACTGCCTTCAGTGTTGTTACCTTTAAGATCTTAGTCTCCTGTTCTTGCAATTTGGCTGAAGTTGAACTCGAGATCACAGTCTCTTTATTCATTGACATTATTGTTCAGCTGTTTGGAAAAAAAAAAAAAAAGTACAAGCTGAGGGTTCAATTACAGAGGGCAGTTGCACTGCCCCAGGGGGTGGAGAAACCTACAAACTGTGAATCAGAGTTACAATATGCCTCCTATTTCTCTTCTTCTATAAAATCATTAATGTATCCCCCCTACACCACCCCTATACTTAATTATATACTAAGGCATTTATAATTAATTAATTATACATGCTCTGATACAGCTGCACTGGCTGTAACACTGGGAGGGGAAAAGCTGAGCCTACCACCTGTGCAGGAGGGGAAATAATAGCTCTATTGAGGCTGCCGTTGCCTTCCTTGCTGTACCGTTCTTAGCTTGTTCCGTTAAAAAGAAAAAAAAAAGAGAAAAAGTTAGAAAGTAAATACTTTTTCCAGGAGTTTTTTCTTTATTTTACTGGACTTCAGATCAGACTTTTTGCTTGGAAATCATATGTAGATGTAAAACTGGTTTGTCTATCGGGATATACATTGTCTCTCAAGGGGATGTGTGACAATCTGTTAACACAGTGTATAATGGAGAGGGTAGGGGGCAGATCACAGGCCAGATTGTTAGCTAGTATAAAAGAGGTGTTAATGCCATTGACTTTAATAGGGCTACGTCAATATCCACCAGCTTAAGATTCTCTGTATCACAGCCCCTAGACCACTTGCGGCTTGCAAAGCCTTTGTATTCAGTCCACAAAGGGACTTTTTAATTGTGGCTATACTTGACAGAATTATAGAAATGTACTATTATCAGTTTATCCAGTGATTCTCTAGCATTCCTAAGGATTAACCTCTCTCCTTGGAAGCACACAGTTGTGAGAAAACCTTCTCAGCTAAATCCAAGTTGAATTCAGAGGTGACCATTGGAAACTTTCATTAAACCGTTTATATTGTGATAACTCATTGTGAACCCATGCTGTCTCAAATTATTAAGGAAATTTATCTGTGAAGAACCCACCTTTGAGTAAATTAAGGAAATACATTGATTTTTTTTTTTTAAGTAATTTTGTGTATGTAATATGTCACCTTATAATTTTCAGACAAAAAGGCTACACAGTTCATGTAATATTTTTTTTAATGCTGTTTGGAGGCTGATGTCTTATCTGTAGAAAGAATAAAACCTTGGGGATTCCTCCTATGTATGCTAATTTTTAAGTAAAGTTCACTACAGTACAGAAAATATCTAACATGGAGGTGTTTCCGTGGAGTGAAGATTTTCACTGTTTATTTATGAGAGAAAGATGGCCTTCCTCTCTAGAAATTCGTAGAAAAAAAAAAATCTGAATGTCTTTATGCAGCTAGGATTGCAATGGCTCTCTGGAGTATGAATGCATGTCATTTTTGCTTATTCTTCCTAAAGCATAGTATTATCCATTATAAGGACTTAAAGATACAGTACAGCTCTCCCAAGTTCCCTGTACAAGTTCTTTCTGCCCTCCAGATTACAAATCTAAATAATAAATAAATTAAAGAATACCTTTCTTTTTTTTTAATAAGTAGTTGTGCTTTTTGTGGCTAAAGCCTTCAGTCCTTCAAGTTTCATCCTACCCCACACACCCCCAAATAATAAAACCTTTTTTCTTCTCCAAATAAAAGCTGTATCTGCATATGTGAAGCTTAGAGAACAGCTGGGCCACTGAGAAAATATCAAATATTGTGCAAGTTGACAACATCAAAACTGTTTACATTGGAATAGCTTTTCCCCAAGAGGTGGGTGCACTTTGGCAGTCAATGAAATGATCCCCAGATATCCATCACTCCCATTGCTGTTGAGATATTAAACTAATAAGTACCAAATTCTGGCTCCAGAACATACACATGTCAAAAGCTGACATCACCGGGGAACAGATAATCCTCTGAAGGCAGAATGAGTCAATAATTTTGTTGGATTCTCTTAAAGTTGCACAGATTTCTTGGGTAGTAAGGCAAAAAAAAAAAAAAAAAAGAAAAAGAGAATGGCAAAGCTTTACTTTTATTAACAACAGTGTTATCCTAACATAGTAACTTTCAAAAATAATATGTTTATCACAAAACTGCTAAAACTTCCTGTAATTATATTTTCATCAAAGCTTTTCTTTGAAATAACTGGTGTTAACCAAATTGGCTCTAGAGAACAGTGTAAATAATTCTTTCTCTTCTTTTTTTTTCACTAGGGGTCTGCTGATGGAGATGTTCCTACTTTAATGGTGTTGATGTCTAATACACCAGAGAACAGGAATCTTTTTGTTTCTTTTTAATATGTGGATATTGTAAATCATTAATATACATAGCTATATTTCTTTCAGAAAATATCCCCGGTGCTCACATTCAGAGTGGAAATTTAGCAGAATAACCCTATATTGTCTTCCTGTCTGTTGTTCTTTCTTTGTACATGATGGATACTGCTGTTAGTTGAGACAATTTAAGATGATGGTCAGGAAAAATTTAGTACGCTTAAAAATACTTGGGTCTTAACATAAAAAGAAAAATAAACCAGAAATATCTGGCTGTAAACTCTAATGTTAGCATAGAATTTCTTCAAATCTTGCTGCTTAATACAAAACATTTTTTTTTCAGATTCATGGTAAAGTCTTCTACCAGCAGAAAACTTTAGCTGATGTAGAATTTCAAGAAAGAAACTAAAATCAATTAAAAAAAAGAAGTTACATATTAATGTACATACATAACATTATGTAACAATTTAGAACTTCACCTTTCCAGTCTGTTTAACTTTCACTGGTTATACAGGTAAGAGAGTTATGAAGACTGTCCGGAGCAAAACATGAATTTTAAGCTTTTTTTACAAGTTGCCACTCTATTGTAACATGCACATATTTCATTTTTTATAGTCAAAGACAAACAACAGAACCTGTCTCAAGTTAAAAACTCGAACAAACTCAGTCAGAATTTTGAATGGAAGTTCCAAACACTTAGCTAAGAATAGATGCAAATGATTCACTCCACTTCTCATGTAAAAAAACCTTTTTCACTGGAAAATGGAACACTATCCCATTTTATCCTTTTATCAAACTAGATAAAAAAAGAAGTGGAGTTAGTGATGGTAGCTAATGAATGGTATATTTATACTTCTTACTTCTTTATGCAGTTAAAGTACTAAAAGCAACATTAAAGACTGAACAAAAACAGAACATGTAATACAAAACAAATTTCTCAGTGGTATTCTAAGTCAAGGTACATCTAAGGAATTCTAATGATGTGTAAGAGAGTATCTGTAAAGCAAAAAAGTAGTCTTCAGTGTAAAAAGTAGTCTTCAGTGTAGTCTGTGAAAGCTATCGTGACTTTAAGGAATTTACAGCACAGAAAACACTCATGAAAACCCACAAAATGATTGGTGTTTGAAACCCTTTTTCCCTTCTGTGGTAAAAATCTTCCTAACCAGGTTCCTAACATAGCTGTATCTGGTTTTTATCATATCTCAGATAATGCAGTGGAAAGAGGATTCCAAGAATAAATACTGGGCCAAATTATCCATACAGCTATACTTGTGCAATAGTACATACGTACTTCTCATTTTTCCAGTCTTGAAGTTTTGAAGAGGCTTTCTAGCTCAGTTCAGAAATCCTCATCTCAGTTTTCCTCTTACAGCTGTTTGGCAATATGTAATTTACTGTGTAGCTGGATATGAGTAGAAGGACACCATTCCAGAATGCACCTCAGCACAACATGGCCTCATCACTCCCACTATCTGCACCCTTTCAACTACTCGTTGAAGTTCACTTACTATACGTAGTATATATATCTATATATACTTATTTATTTTTAAGAAACACTTCTTTTCCTCTTATTACGTCTTGCTTGCCTCATGAGCTAGCTTCATTGCTTAAGTAGAATTGTTTTGCCAAAGTCTCCAATTTTTCTCCCTCATGTGAAAAGTCCCACTGTTTTTTGTGACTTGTGCATTCTTTCAGCTAATCTTCTTCAACTGCAAGTTTGCATTCCCTGAGGCAAATAATGTTTTGATTTAATGCTAATTCCCTGATTAAACAGAACAGGTTTTGCTATTCATGTATGTTTTCAAGAGGGCCACTAGGATGTTATAGGCTCTACTGAACACTCTTTACAGAAATTTTTACTTCAAATAATAAATACATGCCTGGAAGAAAAGGAAGCAATATTCTGTTTTCATTCTATTCAAACTCTTTGCATATTTTGGTGCCTAAAATGTCTAATCTTTATCTTTTGAGGAAGACCACAACGTCACATGGGAAGTCAGGATATCCAAAACCAAGTCAGAGAATTAACCCGTGGTCCAGCATTATTTTTGTAGCTAGACACCTGAAAACCTTATTTTTTCAGTCCTGCATTTATTTCTTTCCAGTCATTTTGTTTTCTGGTCTGTGCAATTTTCAAATAGTTGTTTTTATACACAAAGATTATTACAGGATGACTTATGGGAACATGTCCTTTCTGTAAATGATACAGTGTCCACGTCCCTGGAATGGAACTAGTGCTGTGGCATCTCTTCTCAGCCCGTTGTAATCCCCTTCCTATCCTTACAGAGGAATTTTCAGAGGGACTTGACAGAGCAGAAATAACATGTTCTCCGTATCAATGACCCTTCTTTTATTCTAGTCTTTTAAGCAAGAATTAATGATACAACTTACTTTAAAATTTGTTCCATTTATCTATCTGTCAACTTCCGATAAACCCAAGATTCTGGTCAATGACAACAGAGCTCTGTAAGCACATATACAATCAGAAGTGGGACAGCTAAACAGAAACCAAAATCAAAGCTCATTCAAATAGATGGGTCCTGCCTGTGTCCGTCTGGGTCTTCTCCTTCCACAAATCACTTTGAAGATGAGCTGATCCTGAGGACTTTTGAGAGAGCTGAGGACCTGCCTCAAAGTTAGGAAGAGTGATAGTAAGTCAATCTAGTATAAATAATTTCCAAACTAAAACATTACTGAGGTTCAGGGATGCATTACACCACTTATGAACCTCACGTTTTTTTTCTGATGAAGACTGATAGCTAAAAAATTATAAGGAAGCTTGTTTTTGCAAGATTTCCTGCCTGCTTATACAGATCCCTACGCTTGGTTAACTCACAAAACAGACCCTGAAATAGCCTGTACTCCACACAGATGGCAGGAGTCAAGGCAGTCACCAGGTTCTGCGTAACAGAAATTCCACACTTAAGCCGTGCTGTCAATTAGATGGGTCCCACTGTAATGATGTGTCTTCTGTCAAACATTTCTGAATAGACCCTTGTTCCATTTGATACTTTCCTGAGGGAGCTTTATCACAGTTCTGATGTACAGTAACCTGATAAGCCTTCATTTAGCACCCTTCTATCACTATTTAACCTTAACATGCATCTAGAGACTACCATCAAAATGGTAGGTTTTTTGTGGTGATGGAGTGCTCACCAGTGGTTAAAACAGATTAACCAAGTGTTTTTGTTACAGAATAGATTCTGGATCCCACAGTCTTGCTAAATCCTTGCTAACAGCAGTTTCATCATCTAAAAGGCTAGCTGTTCATACATGATAAGGTTTCTAAGAGCATAAATGTCTCTAAACAAACCAGTTCTGTGAGAGAGGCATGTGTAAGTGTCAGCATTATTGTCAGATAATGCTTTAACTGAGCTATATATATTTGTCTCAGGATAGTAAGAAAACACCTTATTAGAATCATGCTTGAGAAATTCAGCTATTTTATTGAGGAAACAAAAAAAAACAACGTTTCAGCTTAATGTATTTACTGTAAATACTATTTAAATCTAAACCAAAAAAAACCCTTAACACTTAACAGATGCAAGAATATATATAGTTATAAATACCAGAAAGCTCTTTAGTTGGTTCAGAAAATATTGAGATCAATATTTTGAACTATCAAACATGTATTAATCTGTCAGTCAACAGTACAGGATCAAATGTAAAAAGAATTAAAAAGATGATGTTACAGTGAGACATCAGACTCTCTTGTCTTTTCTTTTTCAGTCAAAAGTACAAAATTAAGAAATTAAATAACATGTCTCTGTTTACTCATATATAAATAACTTCTTATATATAATATAAAGATAATATATATTTTAACCATATTAATATATAAAATATCTGTTAACTCTGTTTATTTTGTGGGTTTTGGGGGGTGTTGTTTTTAAAGCTTTCCAGTGCTCCAGGTACCTTCTGTACTGACTGCTGCATATACTAGTACTTTATTCTACACACCAGTAAGCATTTGTTTTACCTTCACAGTTAAAAAGATAATACTCAATCCTTTACTGAGCGTAAAGCAGGTGGATCCATGTTTGTAGGGGAGCCACAGTGAGGTCAATGGGGATAAGCAAGGACACAAGAATTTGCCTATACAAAACCTCAGTAATAAAAATTGGTTTCTGTTTCTAGAGTACATGAAATCTAGGTGATATAAAAAACATTTCAATTGTACTTCTGTGCCCCTACTAATTCAAGCTATTGCTAATAAACAATTGTATCTTTTTCTGGAGCTAAGGAGATCTGTTCAAGGAGAGAAAACAGCATTCCGTGGAGTTCAGTATGGCTTTTGAATCTAATTTTAAAATAAACTAAACATTATATATTTATGTTATAGAGCATATACCTTATACTGCATATAAATACATATGCCCACATGTATGCTTATATGTGCATTTGTATAGTAACTATATAGGAAATTAATTATTATTTTTTCCATAAATATAATTAATTTATTTCATATCTTATGAGAAAATAAAAGGGTTTAGTCATTGGCCTTTTAAATCACAGCTTTGAACCACAAGTTTCAACACCTTTTTATTTTTAACTAATTTTTTCAGAATAAAAAAAAATAAATCAGAAATAGCAAATTGCAGATTGTGATCTAAATCATAACAGGAAAGAGCTATTTTCAGTATCCATGATGTAAGGGGTTACTAATATATCCATGCAGCTGGGGGCAAGGATATGAAAAAGGGGATTAAATAAACTACATTTTTAGGACAGTAACTTGGTTGTGATTCATAGTCATAGCAGCAATTATTTTCTGATCTCAACAGGCTAAGGAAAGAGGGAGTGCTATTTCTTCAGTTTTGGTGGTTGAGGGTAGTGTAAACTTTCTGAAAGTTAATATACCACTTACTCTCTTTCGTGTACCTTAAACCACATTTTGTGAGTAGAGATAAATGATAACAATGACACATAATGATATATTTTTGTGATTTTATCTGTGGTTAGCATCGTCCTCTACTCTCTCTCACTAATTGGATACTCCGTAGCATCTTCATTCTACATACTGTTGGCAAAAATGAATAGAGCAACTACCAAGTTGATTGAGAGCTCTATCACCAGGTAGTAACCTTCATCTAGTGATGTCCTGAAATAAGATAAGGGTTACAAAAATTTAAGTTTTCCTCATGAAAGGGCTTAGTACTATTTTACCCAATATATAAAATTTTGAAATCAGCATCAGCCACTGATAGAACAGACACATTTTACAACAGCAGAGGAGCAGATGTAGGAGTCAAAGTGGGCCAATTTAGAAAAGAATAAACAGCAGGTATTTTTCTTTGAAAACTCTGTTTATTTCCCCGGAGGGGATGGAGGGGGCAGGACGGGGAAGACACAATCCTCTTCTTTTAAGAAATTATTTTCTAGTAGTAAGACTTTAAGGATCACATTGCAAAACTCAGTTAATGTAATAGTTTGTGTATTTTCCAGAACATGTGTATGAAACAATATATGTGAAATATTGATGTTTTTTATTTCCTTCAGTACTTCAGGTCTCGAGTCTAATAATAAAGTGCATAAAAACCACACGAGTTGGAAGAGAAATAATCATATTCTTTCATAATCAGTGATCTTCACAGTCTGTGACAAGGGGTTTTTTGACTGTCTGCATAGGCAGATTTTGAAACGTATCATCAGGAATTAAGAAATATTCTCTTTTGTTTATTTGGGATTTTTCCCCAAATTGGTTATATGCATGGTTCTAACAAATAAAGCCGTTGTGAATGGAAAAAATCCTGCTTTTTTTATTCTTATAAAGAAATATATGTAACTGGTTCACCAGAATACATGAGTGTCTGTTCTTATTTGTTATATACTGGTGAAAATGCCTTTGATGAAAATTTGTCTTCAGGAGTATAAAACCCAGTCATGTATGTGCAAGGTTATATGGGACCTAAGGTACAGATTAGAATTGAACTGGTAGATTGCAACAAAAGTTTTTCTAAGTTAAACTGCTTTGCCTGTGCACACTAAGTTTACCATTGCACAAGTGAAATGTATTAATTTGTCAAACCAAAGTGAATCTTTTATGTACCCGAGACATGAGTTCCTAAGGCTGATTACCTTGACACTAATAAAGTTAGCATTAAGAAGAATCTCCATTACTGTAAACGATGTATGGTAAAGCTCAGCAATGTCTTATTCTGTTGTTAGTTAAATAAAGTGCTTCCAGCTGATGGCCACAGTGTGGTTTTGACCTGGCTCACCCATTTATGAATATCTAATATAAAAATTTATTTTGTGTGATTTGAATCTAATTATTTGAGAGTTCACGATAAAATATTTGCAATGAAATGTTTGAATGCTTTAATATGTTGCAAATCTTTCTATGAAGTTTTGTTAGAAAGCAGAAAAATGTTTTATATGTTTATTATAACATTGATTCTTTGATGTGGAATTGATTCTTCAGGCTCTGAAACTCCATTAAAGTTATAAAAGAAAATATCTATTTTTAAACACTGTTTAATGAGTGAGTACAAGGTTTTTTAGCTAACTTCTAAAGTATGATTGCTTTGATCTTTTAGCTTTAGTCCTTTGGAAATGACAGCCCACAAAGAAACACAAGGAAGCATTCAGATTGAAAACCTACTGAAAAATATTAAGGAATGGGAGTTGTTCTTTGGCTTCAGGAGACATGCCATACTACACCACTTTACGTTAAGACACAGAACCCAGCCCTGTGTCCTGATTACTCTATTGTAAAGCTAGACTGAGTTCCCTGTGATCAAAATAGTAAACCTATACCCATATCACTTTAGATGAAACTAGATTTGTTTGCCTTTTCCCATAAATTCTATCACATTCTAAACGGAAAGTGAAAAGCTTTGTACTCCTATTAAATACTATGTCAAGGAGATAATAAACAAGGACATAAAAACTAGAAGTCATCCACTTATAATGCAGCAGAGGCCACTCAAAAGGTATTTTCCCTCCTGAGTGACAGTTGCAGCATTTGAGAATTGCTCCAACACCTAAATCAAGGAATTCCATCTTCATTTTCCCTCAATTACCTTGAAACCTTATGCAATATCATATGCAATTTAATTGGCAGAAAAAACCTTCTGGACAACAGAACCCCTTACTTATTCCCTTGTCCTTGTGGGCTAAGGATTACTCACAGAAAAATTCTTGCTTGTTTCAATGAAACGAGTCATGATTTAGTGCTATACAATAAAAGTAAGGCATTTTCAGTCTAGTCGTTTGCCATAAAATATTAATACATAAGAAAAGCATTGATTGGCATTTATATGCTTTTGGAAGTTTGGCCTTTTTAAGTAGGGCTTCTTGTTCATCAAAGCAAAACAGCGGTGCTTGCAGTTCAAAGACTTTACTCATCAAGAGCTTTGGCAGCCAGTAAGAACTGTAGGTTACGGGAAACCAAAACCAAGAAATCCATGGTGACAATGTCTAAATGAAGTTTGGATGAAATCACCCCCATGAATAAGTCTTAAATGCCATATATGCCTCAAACACTCTTCACAGTTTTCTGATTATGAGGTTTATCTTCTGTGCAGGTTCTTGGGGTGCTGCTGCTTCACTCATTTGTCATATATGACTGATATTATTGCAATTTCTGCAATTTCTACATGACTAAGGCTATGCAAAACCACTGCTTTCGTGTAACTTTGACACGCAGGTGTTTGGAGGTGTATTTTTTTCCCTTTTTTTTGTCTTATGGAAATTAAAGATAAAAGAGAAGGTTGGAGGAAAAAGGAAAGAAAGAAAAAGCTCTTTGAGAAATAAACAACTGCAAGTGGCAAAATAATAGCTGTTAAACCACAAGCTAAGTAACTATTATTTTCTGTCACCCTTATATATGCTAAGTATTACCTTATTCATTTCACATTCACTGAATATAAGCATGGAGTGTAAGGTTATTTGGCATGACTATGAACAGCAGAAATTGTTACTTGAGAGGTTTTAAAAAACATCAACCATAAAACTATATCCTGACATTAATTTATTTATTATAACATTTATTTAATAACTAAAAACTGAGAACTTTCATGCTTGTATCAATGAAATTTACATTTACAATTTTATATGACAAAATATTAAAACCCTTTACATCCACAAGCAGTACATACATTTCAAACTCCAAGCTTCCATTCCATAAATTGTACTTCAAATAGGTTAAAGATTCAAAGTCTTGCAGCTATGTTTGATTCTTTCACTTACACCTTTAAGTACTGAATTAGTCAAAATATGTGTTTATTGGAGTGCTTGGATACTCTTACAGCAATTTTCATTTACTCTTTTTATCTTTAGTTTGTTTCAGGAATATTTTTTTTTTTTTAGAGATCTTGATTCACTTTCACTTCTCAAACCATTTTTCTCAGACTTGTTTCTTGTTTTCTATAATCTTTTATAGTTTTGAATTAACAAACCTTTGAATCTTTTACAAATGACACAGTAAAGTGACAAGATTACCACCTGGATTTTTAATTCTCTTTTAGGAAAGGATTGAAGAGGAATTCCTTGGTAGTTTGAAAAACTTCAGCCTTTGATATTCAAATCCATTAACCAAATTACTTATTTCTTCCAGCCATCTACAACTGATTTTTGCTACTTTGAGCAGTAAAAGGAGAAGGATAAGACAGTCGTTATTTTTTATGCACTGTGCATAAATAAAGTTTGGAAAAAAAAAAATGAAACCTTGTCTTTAGGAATTGTTCTAAACCTTTCACTGTATTCATAATACTGAAGTCACCTATCTATTTGAAATTAAACTGATGGGGATATCAAAATAAATATTTGGCTACTTCTAAACCAAAAATGAGGAAAGAGTTTAAAATATTCAAAACATTAAAATTATTCTTATAGTATAAGTACTGCATTAAATCACAAATGTACATGTTTGTCCTGTATGGGATATCATCTGTGGCATTACCCTATGACATATTTTAAAACTTATTTTTCATCCAATGATGGCACCGTTTTTTTGCTCACTGAATCTTGATGTGATTTTTCTCAATGCACATTTTGAGCACAAGGGTCAAAATAGATTTTCAGGTGTCAGCATTATGAATTTTCAGTAATCCTATTGATGTAATAGTTGCCACAAATTTAGATGGACCTCTGGACCTCACTGGAGGTAAAATATGACAAAGTACAGATGTTCTGTAAAATAAGAGGATATACACAGAGAAATACTGGACAGTTGGCTCTCAGTACTGAATAATTATTCCTGCAACATGAAAACTGATATAGAATAGTTTTAGATGTCAAAAAGATGTTTTAGATGACAAAAGATTATTATTTTGTCCCTAATTGAAGATTTTATGTCTTGCAACTGACCAAAGTCAAGGAATTCTACATCTTTATTCCGTTATAATAATTCAGACTTCCTTCATAGGTTTAATGTGGCTTTGCCTAATAATTGTAGGTAATATTTAAATAATATATTTATGTCTCTACATATGCGTATACAACTATGAGTGTCTGCATGTACATGAAAGAGTGAGTTTATGTGAGTGTGTATGTAGGCCTGATGGATAAGATCCAAAATGGAAGAAAACACCCATTGTTTACCTATTACTTTTCAGAAATTCACAGGACAAGGTGATCCAGACTATTCTGGATTGTGCTTTGTTATTTCCTGATGGGACTAGGTGGAGATAAATGGAGTGAAAAAAAAGGGGATGGATTTAAACAAAAAAAAAAAAAAAGTTTTTCTCATGTATGTTGTTAGTTTTGAATATTATTTCTGTTTCAAAGGTAGAAGTTTGTAATTGAACAGAAGTCTTGGCCAACTTTCTACAAGCTCATGGGGCATTTAGGAACATTAAACTTTGGCAATAACTTCCAGTATGGGGGTATGAAGGGTGGGATTTGTAAAGAGAAAACTTACGAATATGCTTATGGTTTTCCCAACAAGGTATGAGACAGCAATAGAGCAATAGCTGCTTTAGTGTTTTCTAAGGTTTTCCTGCATTTAGGTCTAACCTTTCAACACAATAATAGGCAGGGATAGCCAGTCTGCTGCCATTTACTAAAGTCCAGAGGAATGAGGAGCATCATAAGCTGCAGTTGCAGGATTGCACAGTCAGCAGGAGCCAAGGCAGGCATGAGGTGCAGCTTGCAGAAGATGTACTCAGTGTGGCTAAGAGCAGTGGCCAGAAGAAATGGGCAACAGTATAAGGTGTAGAGTAAGATCTAGCTAACAGGAACAAGACTAACCAGGAATAGCTGTTGACATAAAGTCTGGCACTTGGAACAGCTGTGTCACACAGCATGGCACATGCAAGTGGCTACTGGGACATGGTATGACTCGCAGGGTCAGCCATTGCCTACAGGAGCAGCTCAGAGGAACAACATGTGACTGTTAGCAGAATTGGCTAAGGAAAAATGGTAAATCAATGGATCAGATCAACCTAAACTGGGCTATATTACGCAGTGGAACCTCTGTTGATAGCTACTGCAGAAGAGAAACCCTATGCTGTTCCAAGGTGCAAACCACTTTGTCTAAGAAATTCCTCTGCAGAGAAAATGATCATATATTCTTATTCTAATATTTTAGGAATGAGTTACTGTTCCCTCATTTGTCTAACATCCTAGAATTTTCTTTCCCGTCTTTAATACAAATGTGTTTTGTTAGCCATTTAATTCATATTTATGAATAGGGTAAATTACCTCACTGAACAGCAGAAAGTTGAGTATAAAGTTTGAGGTTTCTGGCCAGTATTTTCTTTTTTTTTATTTATTGAACCCCTTAAATCTGGTCATGCTGCTGCCAGTGAAGTCCTATAAGAAGGGTTACAAGTGTATTATATATTTATATTATTTAATTTACATATACACACAAATGTATACACACTTATATTTTTTTATTTTAATCATTCTGCTTTTTACTGGATATTAAATTTACATTTCATTGTTAATTATCTTATGGGGTATGACCCATGGTCTCTGGTACTTCCAGCCATTTATAGGTAGTCTCTATGTTTCTGCTTATCACTGTAAAGCAATAATCCTTTGGAACTCAGTTTGAAAATCAATAGTTTGGCAGACTGTTGACTATATATTTCCATATCACTTGTACATCTGAAAGCAATTCCATATAACATTGCATTCTTTACCATTGTAAAGACCTTTCCTAGGACTTCAGGTATATATTAATACATTTTTCCTGTCATCACAACACTGATATATTCTTGGTTTTTATGTTCAAATTAGATGTATATTGAGGCACAGTTAGGTAATAATTATGTAAAGTGTCAGAAAAGCACTTTCTAAAAAAAGTGGGATGTTGAGGTTTGGTTTGCTTTGCTTTCCAAAGCAGCAGCTTTGTCTTTGCATTTGTCTTCAAAGCTATGACAGAGTAGAACAAAATTTTCCTTCTTCAGAAAGGCTCTGCTCACTGCTTTTCAAGGAAATATCTTTCCAATCAACAGGAGTCCATATACATTTATGAGGCTGGTAAAAATTCCCTGGGGATTGCTGAGCAGTGTTAGTACCTTTAGCTTTGAAATGAGAGTTTTCTACTTTTATGCTGAAGCTTTTCATGAAACGTAAAAAATATTTGGCTGTTTTTGGACATGAACAATAGGTGTTGGTAAATAGTTTCCTCCGGAATAGGTATCTATAACATTGATGAAGCAGCCTTTCAGCTCAGGTGAGCGTCTGATTCCTTGAATAATTTCTAAGGGATTCTCAAATAATGATGTCAGAAAGTTTATTTTCTGTTATTGAAATTAGCTAAAATTCAGGATTATTTGCTACATCAAATTCGTTCTTTGTCCTAAACAAAATTTTAATCTGTGAAATCCCATTCAGATATATACTATACTATGCCCAGACGTAGCATGGAGTTAGACTAGATGACCTTTAAAGGTCCCTTCCAACCCAACAGATTCTATGATTCTATGACACTCAGGTTTATATTCTAGTCCTTTCAATTTCTTGTATTGAGATTGTAGATTTCACTTTTCTGACACGTGTCATAATTATTTGCATAAAAATATTGTGTTTCAGCCTCTGAACATAGGCTTCAACTTGTGTACCCATTCATGTAAATTGAACTCTTCCATGTTTCCAGAACTAGCAAGTTTACTATTTTAATTTTTCATCTTTGTAACCATGAAACTTCATTGCTTCTTTATTTTCCTTGAGCGTTTTTGTTTACAAATGAACCATTATTGCCAATTTTCTTTTTGTTTTTCCTCATATGCTGCAGATAGTACTTATATTTTCCAACCTGTATTTCAGACTAAGAAAAAGGACACATATCATAGCTTATAAAAACAGCTTATATACTCAACAGATTTTTCAGTACTGAGTGCCAGTACAATATGTTATTTGATGGTCTAAATCGACAGAGCATATGCCCCCTCTCTCCTATTGTCCAGATGCTTGGTGTTGATTCACTTGTTAACAAGAGTCATGCATCTCCAGTGCTGACTGGGTAATGCAAATGAAAGGAGGATCAAATTACCAAATAATAAAAAAAAAGAACCTTATCTTGCAGCATTATGCAGCAAAACCATTTCCATTTATTTTTGAAACCCCTTTTCAATTAATTTACACTCACAAGAGTAAGCAATCAAGTTTAAAAATGCCAGTAAAAGTTTTAGTTCTCACTGCTTGCATTAATTATAAATGTGTGAAGAACTTGAAGACCTTACTGTCCTTTCAGTAAAATACAAAATATTTAATTTAACTTAATAAATAATGCTACCCTCAGATAATTTTAAAAATAACAGTGCTTAAGATTTATCATTTTCATTGTGACAAGGATACTTCTTTAAAACAACAACTCTGAAATGTCTAGGGATGCTGTCTCTGATTCAGATATTTTCAATAAACTACCTGAACATATACACACTATTATTATGTATTAAAATATATAAGATTCCACAAAACTTCCTACCCAAAACACTATTATTATGTATTATTATTGCATCATCATAAATCACCAAGCCAACTGAAAATGGATGTCATGGACATAAGGTGATAAATTTTAAGATCTGGTCCCAGAGTAAACTATTTATGTTTACCTCAGCAATATATTAAGTTCAAAATTACTACATTAATCCTCCAAACTATTTTTTTTTATTGAATATGTTTCTTCATTTATATTCTATTACAATTTTTTAATGTCAAACTAATCCAAAATCCCAGAGATAATGTTATCTTATTGTAGTTTATATTTTATTATACTCTCCATCTTTCTCCTTCCCCACCTTCTTTCATCCTTTGGCTCTTTATAAATAGAATTTGTGTGGCATATGCCCCATTATCTATCATTTTGTGTCAGTAAAGTATGCACATTCAAGTGGGTATATTCTGCAGCTAACTAGTGTGTGTGCTACAGTTCTTTGCTCATTGCCTACTTTTCTTTTTTCTGGGTTTCTGTACTTGATGTCTTAGTATGTTTTAAAGAAAAGTATTTCTGTACCTTTTCTTCCTTTCTTCCTTTCTTTCCTTCTTCCTCGCCTCCTTCCTTTCTTCCTTTCCTGTGGAAAGTAGTCTTTTTAGGCCCGTTATATAAATAACAGAAGCAAATAGCCTCTCTGTTTAAGACAGTTTAGAGCAAGATACCAAGTGTCTTGAATTGCTGCCTGGGGAAGCCTATACCAAAATGCAGGGATAAACAAAAATTGACTGAACTCTCCTAAAGAAAACTCTGAGAAATGGTTTGACACAACTGGAAGTGGATAAACTGGATGGAGTTAGCTAGATGATTCAGGACATTTCTGAAAAAAATTATTGCATATAGGAAATAAAGATGCCTAATTTAAACAACAAAGAAGAAACTATTCTTTTAACTTAGGCACCTAATGTTGAGAGACTCAAAATCTCTATTTAGGAGATAGTTCTACTGCCTCTTACTGAGAATGTCAGGAAAAATAGCAATCCATTCTCTCTGTTACTCTAAATGAAAGTGGCAGAAACCTTATGTTGCTAAAAGATAAAGAAAAATGGAGTGAGATGCAAGAAAAAAATCTTTGTTGATGACACTGTGAGGCTTCAATCCTATTTAGAGCATCTAGAGCCAGCAATCATTGCGAAATATGGCAACTCATTGACATTTTCACAAGTGTTTTTCTGTTGTTGTTGTTTTTGTGTTTTTTGTTGGTTTTTTTTTCTCTCCAGTCTCCTCAAAATGAGAAACTTCCTTGCGTCCTTAAAAAATCTGAAGTGGTAACTTGCATAACAATTCAGTCAGTTTTAAGTAAATAGGAAATTGCAGCACTGGTGTGTTGATAAGACCACATGGGACAGAAATGTCAGTGTCTAATACTAAGTGTTAAATTTCTTCTAAAATCATTTAAATTAATTTTAACACATAATAATTAACAGGTTTATTTATGCATTCTCAGAGGACTTCTTCTGTACTCTGGGATTAAGCATTGCAAATCAACAGGGGAATGAAAGCACAAAGTTCAAATAGACGCAATTCTTAAAGTCGTATTTGTTATATGAGCGCAGACTGTCACACTCTGTGCTGCTTGCGCAATAAGGAAAAGGATGTGGGCAAGGACATGCTTGATGAGGAGAATGGATTTCTGTTACGGCACTCCTCACTTGGCACTGTTGTAAATTACAGGATCTGGAGAGCTGCTCTTACTCACTGCAAGGTTCACAGCTGTGAACACAGACAATACAGAGCAAAGAAGTTTTGTGCTGTGGGTTGGGAGCTTTTTATTCCTTCTCTCACATTTTGTGTTCTGGCAGTGCAGATAAGCCCTCATTAGGGATTAGGGTGCCATTTACCTAGGCATTGTGCACTCTCAAAGGAAATATATTCCATTTCTCAAAGAGTTAATTTAAACATTGGCAACCTTTAAGATACGTTTGTTCATGCCTCAACCAGGCTTGCAAATGTATACTTTATTCACACCAGATACAGCTGGGAAGCTAGTTCTGTTGTGTATATTTGGGATATAGGTGGCTACTTATTGTGCAGCTATTTACCGCTTCCATTTACTTATATTTACTACCATTATTTACAAAGGTATTCCATCCTACTATTATAATATTTTCTACTTTACCACATAATTTCATTTGTGAGCCCATCCTTCTTTCTGTAAAAGTCTTTCCTGTTTTCCAAAATACATAATATAACTAAAATATTTAATCATTCAATCATTCATTTGTTATTCACTTCCAGACATTAGTTATGTTATGTAGCTCATGAACTAACATCCTTTCTCTATTCCCAACTGAAGGCACACTATTATTTTTTTTTAAAGTACAGGAAGTAAGGAAAAATATTTAATAAGAAATGATAAATATTAACATTGGCAAGACTTTCAGGATTAGTTCCGCCTATATGAATCTTTACTGCATCTGTCAATAGAACAACTAGACTGCATGACTGTGTGTATTGTCGTAACTTCCAAAATTAAAAGACTTTCAGCTTTTTAATGGATGACCAAAAATATATTATTAAAAGAATTTTTCAAAATCTGATACCTGCCTCTCACTACTGATTTTACATTTTCTGGTATGAACTACAAAATCTCAGTAGTGAACTTCACTTTCCCATTTTTTGAACAAGTAGGGAGTTCCCGTACTAGGATTCTCACCCGATTTCATCCCCCCACTCTGAATTAGTGATTGAACTTTAAAAACAAGCCTTTAAAAATATAATTAAAATATTTGTTCACCTCACACTTGATTTTAAGCAGGAAATAAGTTCTGAGTGTGAGTTATTTGTCAGTTCCATCTTAAACTCATTAGGGGGGATTAATATTTCATTTACTATTGATTGTGTAATTCTGCAATACACTTTGGTTGTCTCTATCAAGATATACCATCTTCCTGGCTTTTTGATGAATATTCCCTTATTACTTGGTCTTTC
The DNA here is from genome assembly GCF_963924245.1 of Chroicocephalus ridibundus. Taxonomy (NCBI): domain Eukaryota; kingdom Metazoa; phylum Chordata; class Aves; order Charadriiformes; family Laridae; genus Chroicocephalus; species Chroicocephalus ridibundus. The sequence goes on from NC_086284.1 coordinate 64,174,143, forward strand.
TCCAGGGGATAAATCTTCCTGGCGATATGTAGAACTGCACAGCCACAATATTCTAAAAGGTACCAAATCAGTTTTAACAGTATCTTTTCACAGGTTTTTGAATGCCATCATTTACATCTACTTCTGCCTGAAATAATTGCTTGTTATTTAACAGTCTCTTGAGCCCAGAAATGGAAATATTGGCTTACTGCTAAGAACTGACAGTTTTTCAAGCCTCTTCAAGAGATGCATATTGTTTTCTTTCTTTCCTTTAAACCTTTTCTAATGCAATATGCCTTTCAGCATTTTATGGCATACTATGTGCCAACCATATTTTTTCCCCCTTTCTTTTATTCTTTGTACTAGCTTTCAAATTCATGCCTAAACATTCTTGATGGAAGATTGGTCATGATAACGTAATTTCCTTTACAACAAAAATTTTCAGGAAATACAAAGTGCTGAGAACTTTTAATATTATTTTTCCCATCCTTTTATTAGAATTGTTATTAATAACTTTACATCAATTTTAGCAGCCAATCAGAGCGCAGGCCTGTAAGTCTGATATACACACACATTTTAAGGTATCCTTCCCCAAAGGGCTTACAAAAAAACCAGTGACTGTGCTACAGTGCATATTTTCTTGAAGCTTGTGATTTACTAAAAATAAATTTATACAGTTTGTTGTTTTGTTTTCCCCCTGAGTGTCCAAAATTAGGGTTTGATTTTAACAATGCGATATTTAAGTACAATTTTACTTCAGATTAGTATCTTTGTTCTTATTGTCTGCTTACTCCCTCCGCATCTTTTTTTTTCTACATTTTTTCTTTTCCTAAAATATAAAAGAATTTTATGAAGTTATAACTGAAAAAAAGTACCAAAACCATATTAGCATAATATTTATTTTATTATATTATGTAGAGTAAAAAATCGTAACCAAACAAATATCGAATATGTGATCCTTTAAAAAATATGTCATCTTGGTCTCTGAAAAATGAAATAACTTTCCAGTTTTACTTATTTGCTTTTCTTTTCTAATTTTCCATATAACTCTTTTTTTTAAACCTTATTCTAAATATAAATAGCATTTCATTGTCTCTTCTTATTGCTACTCATCTGTAATCACAATCTAATTACGAACAACCACAACTTCATTTAAAGTCATGATATATTATGGTGAAATATCATGAGTGAAATACTGTCCCTGTAGGTGTTTGTCAATGACTTCAGCAGAATAAATTTTCATGCTGTGGCAGAACAACCTGTAGCTTTACAATCTGGCTACTTTGACAGATAGGATGAGAGTGTGATTAAAAGGACAATGTGTCTTCTAAAAACTATTTTCTTGAAAGTGGGAGATGAAGAAGATCTCTTAGTTTTGAACCCAGCTCTGAACTGCAGAGTTAGAAAAGATGTAAACCATATATCAAGATTGATCTTGTTTCTGAGTGACAACACTTGAGTGGATGGCAGTTTGATACAGAGACAGTTTACGTCTGGCACTTGTCAAAGTTATTTGTGATTCTGAAAATTCTGAACTTCCAAAAGCTATTGCAGCTGAGTTGCAGTCCTGATGAAGGTCCACAAAAGAATTCTTCCTCGCTCACAATGAGTTATTTCTGAGTTAGGATTGAAGGTGCCTGAAATACTGAATATGTTAATGTACTTTGTGTCTTCACAGGCAATCCTACTCTTTCAAGAGATTCAGAAGAAATCCAGGAATTCCATAAAACACAAATAACTGACAGGTTTACTTTTTGCATTTTGAACTTGAAAAGTAATTTCAAACTTCAAAATAGCTTTGAGGGGTGAAGCTCTTGATCAAAAAGATGAAATTCAACTATTTTTGGTCAAGCCGGTCTTAGTATGGATGCTAGGCGCTATCTTTTAAAATGAATGTAGCAATTCAACTTTGAAAAGTTACCATTAGAAGGTGGAAGAAGACATCTTTTATTTTACTTTTCACCTCCAGGTTTGTACTGGAATTATTCTTATTTTATTTTTATGGTGCTCCTTAGCATTTCCCTTACTACATGGTAGGTAAAATCTGGCCTTACTCCCAGATGTTAGGTAAACTAGTTCATGAGCCTGTTTGATCCAAAGCAATTTTCTTCCATTAACTTTGACATGTTCATTATCAATAGATTGTACAGAAGGAACTGAAGGAATGTACTAGCGTTACAAAGACATAGATGGCTCAGTATCTCCAGGATTCCTTTTCCCATATTTACTATGAGAACTCCTGGAAAGCTGAAAGCCCAGAACCATAACTCCAACAGAAATCACATTCATGTATTTAATACCTTGCTATGCACAATTGCCACATCCCTCTGAAGTCCTTTATCTAATCAAATTCTCAGGAAACATAATGTTATGTTCTCTCTCTTATCCTTCTCCTTAAGCAGAATTCAGAAATATGAGAAACATTTGGCTGTAATCATCTTATTCAGTGCACGTTCTGAGCACAGAAAGAACATGTCATTCTGATGATCTCTCTGTTACTGTCTCTACCTGGGTGGTATCAAACCTACTCCAAGGCCAAATGTTGGCCCTATTCTTCAGTCTTGAAAGGACTGGGCCATGACTCTGTCGTACCTGCTGCTTCATCTGACCCAGTGTGGCAGCTGTAGTCTTTTAGGAACTGTGACAGACGGAGACCAGAGTTAGGATCCTGGCAACTGCTTTTGTCTGCTTTCCAGACAGGGAATTTCTTTTCATCAAAAGTTAGAATAAGTTCTGGACCATAGCACCTTACGAGTGAAAGTGAAGACCCATCTCTTTTCATTTGCATTCATGCAGTCACCTCTGAGTGACCCACAATATTCTCTTAGAGAGCAAGATGAGGGAAAAACCTGATATGTTCAGATGGCGTAAGCAGTGAGGAGTGGATAATTTCAGCCCTCTGACTGCTTTGTTTTATAAAAGGCTGTTAGTGCCGAGATTCTGCTCTGATGGATTTAAAATAAACGCAGAGATTAGATAAAATACCTTAGATAGACTGCTTATGTTTCCATTTCATTTTCATACCAAACATATTCCTGCAGCAAAACACATTCCACAGGGAAATTAGTTCATCAAGAAGAAAAGCATGCTGTGGCCATTAGCTGTTTCCCAGTTTCATCCTTTCATTCCCTTTCAATCCATCAAGCTGCAGAACCACAGTGTTTCTTTGCCCCATTTAGTTACATTCTTTATCACAGAAGATCTACAAGTTTCTGCTTGTTCTTATCTACAGCTCTATCCATTCTACCTTGTACTCAGTTAGACTAATTTTATAAAATATAGTCATTTAAGCAAAAGTGAAAACAACTTCCCCCATCTATCCTATTTAAAATAGTATGAGATTTTGTTATATTTACCTTTTTCTCTATGTCGTTTCGTGCCAATTCTTCTCTGTAAATATGGTTTAAACATGTCTACATTTCTGCAGCTTGTAAATTTTGGCAGTCTTCAGGAAAATCTTGAACTCCTCATGTCTTTCCCCAACAGAACAAGTCACAAATAATATAGGGCTTCATCTGCTTTCTTTTGTCCCTAATCAGTTTCAGTAACTTTATTAGCATGTCAAGAGTCAGAGGAATTTCCAAATTCAATATATCAACCATGTGTGAGCACAACATGGACCCTTGCAGGCAGGGGCAGAGGGGGGTCCTGTGTCTTTCTTGCATGTGTATCAATTCCTCTCATTATAACACTCAAGCGAGTTTTTCTCAAACCCTATGACTGTTCAGTTATTCACAGAAAATAAATGACTTCTTCCTTAGAGGGAACTGCAATTTAAGCAGACAGTACATTGCCTTAGTTTTCAGTTGCTTTCACTATTTTTTTAAATGACATAATCTGTCATCAAAAATATATTTACATTTGTTATATCATCAGCTGCCAGATTTGCTTTATACTCTTTCGCATGTGAGGAGGACTGGGGGTACCTACCTCGTCTTAATTAACTCCACCTGGCTTGAGACTCTCCCTTTCAACAATCTGCATCAATGCCATTATACAGGCACAGCAGGAGAAAGCCACAAATCTAGTGAAATTAAATCACTCACCATAGAAACATCTTGAACAATAGCATGAGAACATGGAGCCAACCAATCATGTTCAGGCACATGGAAGAAGGAAAAAAAAAAAAAGTTGCAACAAAGATAAGTGTATGGCAGCAGCGGCAGCAGCAACTAATACACAAAAGGAAAAAGATATAAGCTTCACAAGGGAATTTATTCTCTAGCAAATTATTTCATAATTATTCCCACCCTTGTCTCTCTTCCTTCTCAAATAGTTGCAAAAAGTCACCACCATTGTTTGAAGAGAAAAAATACTGAAGGGACTCACCTTTTGCAAATGTTATATACTTAGGGAATGATCCAGACGTATGTCAAGCACCACTAAAGGGCTACACCATCCATAAGAGGGCTCAGCATGTCAGGGTCAAGTCTCTACTCTTACTGTAATTGGAATCAATGCCAAATTTTGTATTGCTTTCAGTGGTTCAAGATTGAGGAAGAGCAAACATAGAGGATATTTTTCTTGTTTCACAAAGAGAGGCAAAGGTCTTATCCTTCCAAGAGGACAACGCTACAGTGAGCTGCAAAAGCAATATATTTATGAAAAAAAAATACAGAAAAGAATGTGCAGGTATGGTATTATTTCTAAAAAACTTAGCATTAATCTAACTGCAGACTGACAGGAGAACAACTTTTCAAAACAACAAACCTGATGTTTTCTGTTTGAAATTAAGTGTATAAACTTTCAAGATCTAAACTTGAAGCTACAGTAAAGTTGTTTAACATATATAGACAGAAAAAGAGGATTAAAGAAAAAAATTTTTTTGGCCAGTAAAACACCTTAAAGGCCAGATTCTGACAGGCTTTCTCACAATAACTTGCACTTTATTGTTCCAGTAATTCTATTGATCTCACTAGGATAACTTCAGAGTAAAAAACTGGTCAATAAAAGTAGGTTGTCAGAATCTGCTTCTAAGTTATCATCTCCTTTACATTCAATCTCTGTAAGTCAGTACTGCCCCTTGCCAACTGTTTGAAGCAATCATTTGTAAAATTTTGCTTTGCTAATTTCTTAAATCAGCAAATACTGCGAACAGTTACTTACAGCATGTGTTTCTAATTGCAAAATTATATTCTTTTGGAAGGTGACACTAATATGAAAAATGTTAGTTTATCCCTTTGTAGTCTTCATGCCAGCACAATCCTGAAAAAGAAAAGGATGAGAGGTACATCTTTTTAGCAAGGTCTGCACAAGTAATTTATAATTAATAATTTCTTTAAATTTGTTTTAGTATTCTGGTGTATTGCAATATATCCTGATATTTTCCAAAAATAGTTTTGATTTTGCAGTGACATTTTATTTCTTGAGGGGAAATCACAAATTTCTGTCATGAATAGTCACAGCTATAAATGTGCAATTGGCCAAATACAAAAACCTGTAACTTAGAAATTGAAGGACAGTGAATGTTTGTGCCAATAAATTTTGACTTTTCAATGTTTATGAAAAGCAGACACATCAAGTGAGTAAATAGCTGAAGCAAAGTCTACGAAAAAAAAAAAAGAGAGAGAGAGAAAAACACATCAGCCAAAATTCTAGCTAGAGCTCTCAGAACCAGAGCGCTACAGCATCACACATGGAAAACTAATATATTCCTAGGCTGAATATATACATGCATGTTAGTTTGGCATCAATGAATTCATTTATAAGAGAGTTTTTATCATGAAGTTTAATAGAACTTGTAAGTTAATGTACAGCAAATTGTATGAGTAGTCACCCTCTAGCTAATACTCCTGTAATGAAGGTAGGTTTTTTTTCAGCAATATGTATATTAAATCTGTTTTTAATATCTGTTGTGATTTGTTGTTGTGTATTGCCTAAGGCCTATCTCTTCTACACAGTTCCTTTTGCCTCAATGTTCTTTTGCTAATGTCAAATCATTTAAGAAAACACTGAAACACATGTAATGTTCCTACATGAATAAATTGAATATTTAATGGTTCAATGCCCTGACCTTTCAGATTACAATACAGGACAATGAGCACACTTTGTTAAACGTGAAGGCTAGTGGGTGTGCATATTCCAAGTGAAGTACTTCAGCAAGGGAGAGACAAAGTCAAGTTAGAACAAATATTCCAGTCCCAGACGGCCTGTTACTGAAATCAAATTATAGGCTTGGACTATCATAACTTATTCCTCAAAAAATGTCATGCTGTGCAAGAATATATCATGCACTTGGATAAACAAGTTACAAAGAACCAAGTGTTAAGCAGTAAAGTGTCAATCAGGCAAAGTGGATTTCTCAGACGCATACACATGCAACCTGCACATCAGATTGCGTGCACTGTCTCACCCCTTGAGTCCTAGAATACGTTGCACCAACTCATACATGCCTTAAAACCAAACCTAACCAGTAAAGTTACCAAGTTTAAGTTACCAAGAAGCACTAATGCTGCAAGATCCCTATATCTATTCCCCTTTCTTTTTCCCAGTAACTGCCTCGTCACGCTAGAAACGCTACCTCTTCTTAGCAGGACAGAGTGTTATTTCTGAATGTACCAAATCTTTCTTCAGAGGCAGCTTGCTAACTCTTAGAACTCTTAAAAAATTAAATATTAAATTAATTTTTACATAAAGAAAAAAAATTAGATTGGACTTGCCCAATAGGAGTGGTAGATGTCATCACAGCTTTGGTCATGATATAGTTCCATAAAGAAAAGTTATTTTAGTTGAAGACCTATAAATGCTGGTCTTTAAATTATACTGTCTCTGTTATGTATCATGCAAAATTGTTATTCTGATGCAATACAATCACAGCATGGTACGATGTATCTTTCTTTTATATATTTGATAAAAGAGTCCCTTGTGTTTTTCTATGTTCTACAAATTAGTACCTTTTCTTTAGAACAAATTATAACAAGGGGGTTAGTGTGCCTGCTTCCCTGAGCAAAAGGAAAATGTACCTCAGACAATACTTCCATGTGACAATTCTGCACAAGAAGGCAATTTGATATTCTTGTATTTGTTATATTTTTTGTTTTATTCTTATTTAAAAGTGGAAACAAGTAACAGCATGGAATCTCCTTATGCTCTGTTACAATAAAAGTTAGATAATAGTCTGAAAATACAATAATAGATGTGCTACAGAAGGAAAAAGAAGTCAATCGAAAGGTTTAGATCTAGAAAAAATATTCTGCCTATTATATAGAAGCCTTCAAGGGTTCAAAACTGCAACTCTGTTAAACTAACACAAATCTGCTAGAGGGACAAAAGAAAGCTCTCATACAGTGCAGAACAGTCCATATTCTATTAATTTGCATCTGAATTATAAAGCATATCATTTTAATACATAATTTAATAAATTACCCAATTGAGTCTTCTATATAAATATTTTGGCATTTGAAAGTCTTCAAGAATAAAAACCTCCAAAAAACCTCAGTTCCTCTTAAAAAAAAAGCTCCCCTAGACAATAAAAGGAGGGTGTACCGAGTAATGACTGGTACTAATTAATGTTCTTGATTGAACAGGGGAGCTAGTGAATATTCAGGATTATTTACCTTTTCAAAAGAATGCTATTAGCCCAATTGCAAATGCTTGATTTTTATGTTGGTGACGATTGCAGTCTTATTCCTGTGATTTAAATAGAAATGGTGATGTAAACCTGTAATTCGTTAATGTGAAAAATGATTGCTTTTACCAATCAACACACTCTAAAATGTTGGTTTCATCATGAGAGTCTGTAATGCTTATGTATTGTTGTCCATCCTGTTACACAAGGGGAAACTAAAGCAAAAAACTACAGAGAGGATCTGGTGTTCATATGTGAGCTATAAATTCACTTCTGGTACTTTGAAAATTAACATGTTTATTAAGCATATGGCAGATGTATTTCTGCCCTTCCTTATATGTCAATGGGGTGACATAGGGTATAAATCAGAACAATATTTATCCCAGTGCTCTATGTGTTCTCAGGAAAAAGAAAAATTCAATACAGCAAAGCATGTAGTAAATACATTTCACTAGCACGTGGATATTTCTATGCAGATATTTCTTCATCAACGCTTTTCCTCCTTTAAGCTTTTCGGCTGAATCAAAATACAGCAATGACAATTTTACAGTCCACTCTGCTTGCCTATTCACCATTCCCTGGTCTTAGTCATGCTTTATATCTTTACATTTGGCCTGTTTGTCATAGCGTGTATTTGTCCCTGTGATAACCATCCTAACACTTTCACTATGGAAACAAGGTATTGGTCAGTGGTGAGCATGAACAAATATGCAGGAGCAAGAAAATTAATGAAGATGAGGAAGTAGAAACACAGACATTATACATAAGAATATTTCCAACTTCTTTTTTTTGTTGTTTTCCTAACCAGATACCTCAAGTTATGTTCTGCATCTTTTATCCACAACATTAGGTTAATACAAGCTTTCTGTAAGAGCAAAATAAATTCTTCAAGCTTTTTTTAAGTTAAGCACAGAAGGCTTAACATATTTCTCATGGCATCAAATACTCTGAGAGATGTACGGATGTCCCACGGAAATCGCAGCAGATGTGGTAATGGCTAGGCAGTGTCATACACTTTGTTTCTTCGTTCCAGGCCTCTGCCACTTTCCGGAGGGACATGTCAAAAAATGAAAAAGTGGGCTGAAAAAATGCCTACTCCAACAACACAGCATCTCTCATAATAGGTTCATGATTTTTTAATGTTTTTTTAATTATTATTATTTATTTGCTGCTGGTAAGGCTTTTGAAAATGTGAAAAGTATTTTGGAAGTAAACATGATGTGTGAAATTATTATAGAAGTAAAAATTTATAGCCCTATTGCACACCTTATCCCTTCCACCCTCTTTCCCTTCTAGTGCTGGGGAGATGGCAGACCTTGCAAAAGTCTAGAGTAGGAGTCAGTTGAGGAGAAAGGGAGTGAAAGAAGGAGGACACTGATGGTACTGCTGAAGATTGTGCATCTTGGGAAAATAGCAGTGTGAATTGTTCACCTTCTGCAAAAGTTGTGCATTCACAAGATGTTCCCAGATGCACAACACAACCGGTTTCAAGTTATGTGAACTGATTTCTGGGTGCTAAAATCTTTCCAACACAAGGTGACCAGCATGGAGTGTAGCCAATGGAAATGGCAATGGTCTGAAGTGATCATTTACACCCCTGACAGAACTTTGATTTAAATAACTTCTGATAAATGTCTCTAACAGATGATGGTCCCTGACACTCCTGAGATGTCTGTAAAACTGTATGAGACTCAGGCAACTACAAATTGATAGCAGTGGTGAGAAGCCTGTTATTTCATTAAGTGGGTCAACAGTACTTCTTATGGAGAAACTACTTATTGATAAGATCCGTTATGGAGCATTTCTCAGTGAGGTGCATATGCATGGCATCCTATAGGACATGCAGGTAAGTAGACAAAAAGTGTTGTGGGATACACACTAAGAGTTTGCTCAAGGAGCTTTGCAGTGTGATGCAGGAAGCCCACTCCACAATAAGATAGACCAGGGCAGTGTGGAAGTCTAGCCTTCGGCAGATCAGACCAGTAGGTCTGTCATTGGCAGGTTGCCTTGGCAGTAAGATAACCTTAGAATGAAAACCAACCAACCGACCAAAACCTCTTACAAATCAAAACAATGAAAATGTAGCAATGTAACAAATATTAAAGCTTCTAAATTAACGTGTAAGTACAAACAAAAAAACCCCAGTCAACTGAAGGTGACCATGTGAGGTGTCTTTAACTCATGATTTGAGATTACGTTTTGCCATACTAGTTAAGGCAGAAAGGCCTCATTCCAGGTCACCCAGGCAAAAAATATGTTTTTCAACTTGAGTAAAATGGAATAATTATATACGTAATATGCATATACATAATAAAGAAATAAATAAAAATATAGGCAGAGATTTCAACAAGTAGTCACTAGGAATCACTTGAATTCCTGTTAGAAGGATTTCTGGTTTCCTGTATGTACTCAGAGATTGTAATAGTGCAGCACTAGATGGGAATCAAGCACAACCTTGTTTTCTTTCAGATATTATGAACTTTTCAGCTATTCCTCTGCTTTTATGCCACTGTGGCTATTTTCAGGACAATTATGTCTCATAACTATATAGCTGCCCCAATGGCTGGGAATATGCCCTACACATTGTAAGAACATCTTAGAGAAGGCACAGAATAGCACAATGCAGGATTGTGTGCAGCTTCTCATCCTGAAACACTTTATCTTATATCACCATTCACACTATTAATATGTAATATTTAATTTGAGATGTATATGAGATTCTGAGTCACTTGAAACAGATGATAGTTGAGAGATTTGAATCCACAAAATTTATTCTGAGAACAGTTTCTATATAGAGTTTTAAATTACCCATTTTTTCCTTATGTAGTTTTTAGTATTATTTACACTTTTAAAAGATCACTCGTGACAGGTAATGTAAATATATGCCATTTTTCCAGTGAATATTATATCTTCAGATTTTACAACGAGATTTTGACTTTTCTAATTGTTATGAACAACACCATTCGTCAGAACTGTTTCTGGGAAAAGTTTTTATTCTCGCCTTAAGTTTAAAAAGAAAAGTTTAATGAAAGTAGTTATTAAAATGTATAGATTATTTCAGTACTTAAGAAATATAGAAAAGTTATATGGAGTGGGAGCTTTAACTCTTTCACTGCTAGGAGCACAAAACAATTTTAGTTATGACACACCTGAGGATAAATAGTAAGTCTTATGCAATCATATTCTTTATCAAGCTCATCAGTTCAAATGCAAGGGAGCATTCCCATATTAAATAAGCCTACATAAAATTTATCAAATAAAACCATTGACTTTGCAGAAAAAGAGTGAGAAAAAGTTAATTAAATGGGAGAAGGAGGGGAAAAAGATCAAAAACATGTTGTTAAAAATAAGTGAAGGAATGTGATCTCATCCAGATGGGCAGTTACAACTCTCAGAAGTGGTTTAACTATCTCAAACAGCAATTAACATGTAAGGGATACAATATTCTGAAATATGGATGAGAAATAGGCAAGAGATTTCAAATAAAGGTATATCTACACCAGTTTTATCAGTAAAAATATATCCCATATATTGTACATCACATATTGTAGTTTACTGAACTAGGGTGAATTGTGTCACATGTGAGTCCTAACCCACCATCTCTTTAATCCAAGTGTACTCCGACAATTTAATCTAAGCATAAGGATTTTATAAGAAATGTAATGTTCAGTGTTATTTAATCACTCCCTAAAGATGTTTAATACCTAATAAATATGTCAAGAGGTATTTTTAATTTCCTGGCACTTTGCTAGCCTTCTAGTTTAGCAGTAACAATAAACCAACAAAAGCAGACATTGGTGAGAAAATCTGCAGTGCCAACAGTGTTAGGAAAGTTAACTATGCTCTTACAATAAGGCAGCACGTCATGTAACAAATGTAAGGAAATAAAAATAAAAATTAGTGTAAGCTGCTAGGTAATGTTTTCTATTAAAGTTCCGGAACATATTAACATTAACATTTTAGATAATTGTTGTTATTTTAAATACCACATGATTATCTAAAACATGTTTATTGGAGGTTTAACCATTATATGATTTCTTGAACCTCAGTGTGTTTTTCGTAATAATATTTTAGATAGGAGCGTACTACAGAAATCTTCATTCTGCAACCAGCCCAAGAATCTACCTGTTCTGAAGTCTTCCTTCTGAATGGTGTCAAATGCTGAGAAGACACTTTAAAAAACATAAAATATCCAATAATACAAATTCTTTTTTTTTTTTAACTCATCTTTTGCTTCCCTCTCTCCCCCACCACATACTCATTGAAGAATAAAGTGTGATCACATGCAGCCTCTGGGATCTGGGATGCCAATCCAATTTCCAGAAAACAGCAGTTCCATTTTAGAAAATAATGATGATGATAATGATGACAGCAACAAAGGCAGCAATAACAGTATTAATAAAGATGGTGGCAGTTAGTGTATGTTAAGTACTAATTGATCACAGTTACGTGGTTTTAAATTCAGTTTACAAAAATACAGAGGAGAAGTCAGACTAGACCTTCCTTGTTTAGAGTTGAGACTTCATCATTAATTTTCTGTATACAGAAGTCAGCCCTTGGCACGTACTTTTATCTTCTGTGTATATGTATGGTACCCAAGTGAATGCTTCCAACACACTATTTATGATCCGTGAGCCAGCTAACAATAAACAACAATTCCTGCAGCATTTACTGTCCCCTAATCTTTCACAGTTTCATTCCAGTCAGGGCTGCTGTCTCCTGTGGTGTAGGTAACCACCATGTATGGCATCAGGAAGCAGCAGACCAATTAGCATTGGAGATCACCAATGGCACAACAGTATCTGGAAATCCCTTTTGGCCAGCAGCCTACACCTCCACAGTCACTGTTTCCCCCAAGCCATCGCTGAGACAAAGCAGCTGAGCCTGGGAAATGTGTGAAACAAGCAGCTAACCTTTCAGAGTGCAACCCAGACAGCTGGGTGGGTAGGGGATGGGGGCAGGAATAAATGAGATTGTTGGAACATGTAAGACAATGGACACGCCGTTTTTACTACTTTGAACTGATTTCATCTCAGGACTTCTTCATTGTGACCAGTCAATATCCATGTGCTTAGAGAAAACAGAAAATATATCATAGCAAAAATTTCCTTTATTATAAGATAAACATTTTCACACTTGGTATTTTAATTTTTCCCATTGCGATATTTTCACCAATAACACATAGACTAACCTTAAAAAAAGAAATAGTCAAATGCTTAAGGAAATAATTTTTAATGGGTCACTTTTCAATCTATGTCTAATAAAAAAGAGGCACCTGCTTTCTAAATGAACTATGGATAATCCTACATGCAAGTAGTCATTCATTTTATGCATAAGACGTATGAAAATAGAAAAATACTGTGGCACTAGCCACACAGAAGACAGTCAAATAAACCGTTGTCCTGGATTGAGCAACACAGGACTAACTTCTCTTCTAATGCTAGGGAGAACTGCACTTTTAGAAGACTCTAGTATTTGAATTTGTGAAAATATTTACTTTATAGCCAGCTAGGCTATGTGGGATTCGAGGTCTTGGTGTTTTTAAGTCTTACCAGGTGCAGGGATGAGGAGGAGCGAGGCCTGGGCATTTGACCCAGGCTGGCCTAAAGGATTATTTCATACCATGAATGTCACATTCTATATAAATCAGAAAGTTTGCTGCGTAGTCTGTCTCTCCCTTGATGGTGGCAGTCCAGAGAAACTCCTTGCTCCAGTGCCGGAGCCCTGAGTCCTTCCCTTCCTCCCGAAGCTGTTACGCTTGCAGTGTCCAACATTTACTGTCCACTGCTGGGAGTGCATGGCTTCCTGCTGATATAATTGGCTGAGTATAATTATTGTATATTTTATATTATCATCGGGATTAATACTGGGTCTTTAGTATTATTGTTAATTATTTAGTCTTATCCTATTAAATCTATTTATATTTCAGCCCTTGTGTTTCCTTGCTTTCCCTGATTACTCTTTCTAGGTGGGGAGGGGTCATTGAGTGATAGAATAATTGTCTAGATGACAATAAATTGTTATGGGTTTTCTCAAACCATAACAACAGTCATTGCATTGCAACTTTCTTTCGTCCTAAACTCGGCTTGCTTAAAGCCCCTGTTCTTATATCCTAGACATAGTTATAAATCTCAGTCCAGAAGACTTCACAACTCCCACCAGCTTCAGCAGAGACAGAACTGATCTTGCCTCTGTAACATGGGATCACATGTTCTGTAAGTTTGAAGAGCATATAGATGGCTGTTTCTTACATGCTGGATATGAACCAAAGCTCGTTAAAGTAAAAAAGATCAGTGTTGTTGGACTTAATGGGCTTTGGTTCAGGCCTGACAGCAGACACTGTCTGAAATATTTCTGGTTCTGTAAAGGATCAACATATAGATTTCATGGTTCCACTACTAATTTCATTTGAAACATCTTAAATGCTTTATTGTTTTGTCTAAAAAAAAAAAAGGGAAACATTTTTAGGAAGACACATTGAAAACAGTATTTATATAATCGCCTGTCCTCTATGTCAACATTTTCTGCAAAGAAGTGCTGTGACCAGTGTCAACAAGCAACACTTTACATTTCTTACTAATTCAGAATGGTTTCTGCCACCCCTGGGGACACTATTTGTGTCTGGCAAGACCATTTCAGTCTGACAGTTCCTGATTTTCAACAGGGAGGGGAAAAAGGCAGAACTAATGGATGTGAATGAGCTTAAAAGCTAGTGAACTTATCAATCATAGAAAACAACAGTATTTTAGGAAGCAAATAGAGGTACTTTGGCAAACAGGGAAAAAAAGCAATAGGTATTCTTTCAGACACTGATCAGTTTTTGGTCAGACTATTTTAGTCTCATAGTATTCTTGTCAGCATTGATTATTACGTAAATTTTTTCATGCACTGCATGAAATGTATCATATACAGTACTACAGACAGGTCAAATTCGCAGGTCCCAGTTTAGTTTTTAACTATGATAAAATGTTTTTTTCATTCAATAGGAGGCTGTTTCAATAACAACTGAACAAAACTGAATGAAACCTTAGGGTTTTAACCAAAGAACCCATTTATATTTACACAGTTTTTGCACAGCTAGCCTATTATTCAACTAGGTGAACATGTTTAAAGGCTTGTATATTTTACATCATAAGGAATCTGATACCATATTGCTTTGTTTAAGCAATACTTTGACTGCTCTTTCCATAGGATTTACATGAATGAAGTAAAAAGGGAACTCTGATCTCCTACTGTAATAATTATTATCTGAGTTGCTTATTTTTTAATTTGGCACCTGATCTACTCAGGAATCATACACAAATATAAAAGAAGTTAAAGTTACGATGGCTTGAAGAATGAGATGGATTATTTTTAACTCACCCTAACTATGCTTAAGATATTGAAAACTTTCTCAAACCAGACTTCGGATAAAATATTTTAAGATTCAGGGGAAAAAAAAAAAAAAAGACCTTTAAAACGAAAAGCCTAAAAAGTAAAATTCAATAAATGTCAACCTTTTACAGCTACAATTAGCTTAATTTACAAACAAAATAATTTTGAACCATAAAACTTGACATTTTCAATAAAAATGTCAAAATAAGGCATTCTGATAATTTTCAAAGCTTATTTCCCTAATGTTCAGAATTGACAGAAATAATGAAAAATGGTTTTGGCAAATCAGCATTGTCAGTGACAAATATATGATGAAAAAAAATCTCAGACTCCCTAATATTCAATGATTTATCATCTCTGCATGCTAGAAAACTTGGTGAGATACTTTTTCTGTTTTTGTAAGGCTTGATTGTCATCTACAGGAAGCACTTTCTAGAAACTTCTGAGGGAAAAATAACTGCTTATTAGAATTTCTATTTGCTTTAAAGTCACTTAAAGTTGGCAAATTCAGTACAAGGTTTTAAATCTAAGCAATCGGGTTTAAATATATAAATTAATTTATTGTCAAGTATTTGTCAGTATATTACATTTATTGGCATTTACAAAACTTTTATTTACCTCATCTAAAAAAGGCTTGCTTTATCCCATTTTCACAAACCAATACGGAGTTATTTCCCTGACTGCACTCCTTGGACTACGCTTTATCTCCACAAACCCTCAGTTTCCTCTCTGGAGCAAGTTTTATGAAACGAGGTCCTGATTTACAGCCCTCTCCCACTCCTTTTTTTGCTTGTGGCTGTCGTAACTTAGATAGTGCTCTGGAGTGGATCATTTGCTACCAGTTGAATGTAGTTTTAATCTTATTAACTCATCTATTTTTTTTTCTACGTACATATTCCTTATGGCTACCATGAGTATTGTAGATACAACACTGACTCTCTCTTAACACACTCTTTAATTACAACACAATCAACTCCAGAGAAAGGCTTCCCAGGCACGTTAATATTCACAAGAACGCAGAAACAGGCAGCTGAGCCTGCCTAGGTGATTACTGAAGAAAGCGAACCTTTTCATCACTAGAAATGAGTGAATTCCTGGATGCTGCAGCTGAAAGTGATCAGTCAGTGACGGGGAGCCAGAGGAGGGGAAGGCAGACATCAGGGTCGCAATCTCCCAACTGTGAAAAAGACAATGCGTCTGCGCTCAGCTTGCACTGAGCTGCCCTGAATAGGGTGGCTTTTTGTCTTCTCATCCTGCTGTAAACTTCTAATCTCTCTTCAAATCTTCCCGGGGGGTGCTGAGGGAGGGGTTGGGAGGCCCCAAATTCACAGCATGGCTGTAATGACCTTGCTCTTGAATGATTTATCTTTGAAGCTCAAGTTGACTACATCCAACTGCTTTTCTCACCAATGGTTCCCTGTTTCTGAATTCTGCATCTTAAAGTCCTAGATATGTTCAGAGCAGCCAGAAGTGCTCTGCATGCTATTAGCTTACTCTGCGGGTTTCTTTTTTTTTCCCTCAGGGCAACCTGAGGTGCTACCACCCTCCACTCAAAGCCAGTGCTTTAAAGAAGCTGTGTTACAGGTAAACAACATGGAAAATAAGTCAGAAGAGAAAAATAGAGAAAAATCTGAGTTGGTTTTGGTTGTTTTTTTTTTTTTCCCCAGCGGAATAAAAACGGTAGATAAACAGCATAGAATTGTTTCTGTTCTCTTAATGGAAATGTTTCCTGAAATATTATAAGTTTATCCTGTTCCCATTTCCACTCTCAAAAAAAATCACAAGTTTTCGCTTTTTTCCACACGATTTCATAAATAACAGATATTTTTCTCTTCCTCAGAATACCACTGGACATGAAGTCAAGTTTCTTTTTTCCGTACCTTGTTTTAAGTCAAAGCATAGATGCAAGCTGTTTCACTCCTGCTGAATGGATGCTTTAGAGCAACAATAGTCCCACCGAGACTAGAGAGACCTCATGCTGGGGAGAAAAGATGAGGAGACAGACAGACACACATACACATGCACACACACAGATCTCTGTAGAAATAAGAGCAGTCCTATACATTTTCAAGGTATGCCTAGAAATCACTGAGAACATCGTGCTGTCCGGAAGTGCTGGAATGTCAGTTTTCTTATCATATAAGCTGGGTTTTGTGGTGAAAGGCTTACTGTTCCCGTTATCTAGGGGCTACTGGTCAGTAAGCGATAGCAGGCCACCTCCAGAAGTCACACCTGGCAAACGTTACTGTCAGGATTTTCGGTGTACCCTCAGGCTTATTGCTGACCTTTACTGTTGAACCCGTTAATCTAAATGTGTCTGACAGGCAGCCCTGCAAACATTACAAGCCGAGGTTCAGATTAAGGAAAATATTACTCACTTTCACTTATTTGTGAGATCTAATTGAAGTATACAGTAATTAATGGCCGCTAAACCAACTCAGACTAGACTGCTTTTAGGCCTGGGCCTTATCGTCTTTCCCACCATTAGGTGAACTTTACATGCATTTAAGGTTTCCAAAAACTATCAAACAATACTTCCTTGTTGCAAGACACAGTGTTAAGAGGTTGTGGGCTATTTTTACACCTCTAATTTTAAGGCCACATTTAACCATCTGCTATGCCCAAATAAAAATATAAATATATATTGAGAATTGTTCAAAATGCTAGTTGAATAAATAACGTCCTAAACTGAGTCTGGTTGAAAGTGCCTGACCTAAAGGCACTTTCCATAAAGGATATTTTCAAGCTGCCTTGTTCTTCCTTTAACAATTTTCTTTCTGTTTTACTTTATTTTTTCCACAGGTACTAGACTTAAACGCTATCAAGGGGTTAGTGTTTTGCCAAGTATTTTTAATTTGAACCGAATGTCTTGCCTGTCAGTGTTGAAGAAGCTTTGAAATAAGGTAAATGAAAGTATTAAGTTTTGCAATTTTAATGGGAGCTCTCTCATTAAGACAGTAGCAACAACAACAAAACTAGAAATGACAAATTTGTCACACTACACCAGATGATATTCTGCATGGCACCTACCATTAAAATATACCAGTATATACATATATAAATATATATATGTATATATGTTTTAAAAGGCAACATTTTCCCCCTCTGTGACCTACCATGTAGGTCATTGTTCCAATGAACCTGTTTTAGATGTCAGGAAATTAAATTATCTCCTTTGGGGTATTTATAAACAGCATTTTTCTCACTTACTTAGTTTTAACATAAAACTCAGAAAACAAAATTCTCTAAGAACCAGTTACATTGTTCTGAATTTTTAGCAAATGCATTTGTTGTAATTAATAGAGATATTTTTCCCCTGATTATTCTGCCTTTCTATTAAGCATTGTCTGACAGTAACGTGCTTTAAAACCAGGATACGGTTTTAGGGTTCCTTCCTCCTCCCCAATGTTTTTAAGAAGCATTGTACATCTAAAAAAGCAATAGCATGTTCTATCACCAAGTGGGACTCTGCATTACAGACTTAATTCAGCTATTCACAACTAGGTCTAAAGCAGCTGTAAATGCAATGTATAATATAATTTAGGAGTTAGGAAGTAGAGTGGTGATTGCTGAATTGAGATAAAACAGGAAAGCTTTTACCCCTTTCACCTTTTTTGTAACTGAAACCAAGGAAATTCAGTGCAAAAGCAATATATATTAACTTAATACTAAGTTGGATAACATAGAATACTAAAGTTCTTTTACTGATGGCAAGTAGACTTGATGTACATATGAAAAATACTAAATTATTAAAAATATAAATGTATAAATACACGTATGAATGCATAATTTGTTATGCTAATGTAATAGAAAATATTTATTTCCTGTGAATTTAACTCTTTATAACCTGTGTACTGTACCTTCCTGTGTAGACAGTTGTGCAGCAGCTAACCTTTCATGTTTTGTCCAGGAAAAAAAAAACTATTATCAGATTTATGTTTCTCATGGAGATTTTAAATGTTCTCTTAAACTGTGTTGAACTAAGTCTGTTAAGATCAAGAAGTACTGCATGTGTTGTATGTTTTTGGAAACTGTAACAAACTCAAATCTAAATCGCATTTAATACTTCACTGACTACTGACTTAACATACTACCAAACTCAATGTTTTCTATTGTTTTATTTTAAATGAAGGATTTGGAGCTAAATAGAAAAGAGATGTGGGGGAATTTATCAAGTTGCAAAAAAAGGGGTCTTTTTTCTAATTGTGACATACATGTTCTCTACAGATAGTGATAATATGAAGACTGGTAAAGAAGTATAAAAATGTCAGGAAGAAGTAATCCAAGTTGCAAATAAGTTTTGGCACAGTTAAATGAAAGAATCATGATGCATGGAAGTCACTACACAGAATATAAATACCATGTGTTAAGTCACAGCATTAAATGCTAACAAAAACATGTAGCATTGCAAAATGATTCATAAATTCTTGGCTATATGAGAATTATGTTGCTACTGGAAAAAGATGACAGACAAATGTCAACCTAAGAGAAAAGCTATGTCAAAGCAAAGTTTTCCTTCATTTAGGGACACAGAATATTAAAAACAAAATAAAACAAAAACCCACACATGAAAAAACCCCAAACCCAAACAAAAAACCCTCATATCCCTCTTGGTCATATAGGCATTTGCAGCATTTTCATATCACGGTGTTTTTTATGTCTTTCACTCCACTGACTCAAAGACGACAATTACTCCTATGGCAGACTTGATAATCCTTTGCTCTCCCCAGTGTTTTGAGCTCTTTGCGCTAAATCTTTACCTTAAGTGGCAAAGTTTCAATCTTTCTCCAGGTGGTGCTGCCAGTCAACTCCCAGACTTGAAGGCTCCCACTGTGATTCTAGTAGTTGCATGCACTCTCCTCTTATCTATCACACTGAGACAACATCTACAGAAACAATTAATGTGGACCATTAGAAGTGGATTTACAGAGCAGAGCAGTTGGTGCTGAGGACCTGATGACCACAGCATAGGCAACATGGAATGTTTTTACTTCAGAGGAGCTCTCATCTGGTCTCAAGGGTCCAAATGCCCATCTGCAGCTGGAGTGCACTAGGTGAGCTCCCCAACACATATCCCTCTACTGTTTCAGTAGAAGTATATGAATGCCTTCTCATTGACACAGCAATTCCATGGGAGAGAGTACCGGCTTTTCAACAATCCAGCAATTATTTTGGGGGCTATTTGTTTAAAGTTGGTCCAAAAAACTATCACCAGTTAACAACAAACCTTTTATTACAGACGTAAGCTTCAGAGATTTTCCACAAAGCCAATTGCTATTAAAGTATTTCCAGGAAAAGTACCTATTGATAGTCATTATTCAGTAACTACAACATAAAATAGTTCCAGCTACTGCACTGAAAATGTCTTGGCCTCTGTATTTCACATTCAAAAGAAATTTATCACCTTGTTGTTCTTGCCAGAAAGTCTAATTAATATTAAATCTTTTGAATTTCTCTGGATAAAACTGGCATCTGAGAGCCTAGTATGGTATCACTGTGCTTTAAAATAAGTCTACAATAGAGATTAGTACCTCTTGTGTAATACTGTATGCGTTGCATTTTGTTACATTTATTATACAAATTGAAATGAATAACAATATGCAGTTTAACATCCCATGAATATTTTTTAGTATTCTCCAACACTAGTTAATATGCTAACCAACTTCACTGAAAGGCATACAGATGTGGAAAGAGTCTATCTAGGGACTTTAATTATCACCTTGTCAAATTCAAATTATTATCTTGCGAGTTCATTTCCATAAAGTATCCCCTTTGCTGTTGGATGATTTAACATGTGTCTGCTTTTTCTTATCTTATTTGTATCTATCTGGAGGCTCTAAACCTTTCAAAGTAGGCTAGCTCTTTGTCAGATCATGATGTTTACCATAACTGATTTTGTCAAATACATTTTTGCAAACACTCAATTTTGCCAAGGATGGGTCTGTAAAATGTGAAGAAGAGCTGGCATGCACCACCAATAATGTTACATAAATCAGGCTAAGACTTCAGCTATTTCTAAACAGGATTATCTTACAGTGAAGAATCAAAGAGCCTGGGGAATGATTTACCTGACAAAATTCTGGAGACAGTCATTCTTGGTTGGTAAATCATTTCAGGTTTCAAGAACCCTGGAGTAATTCCAGCTGTAAGAATTAGGTGGACATAATTTTCTATGCTGGTCTGGATCACATGACAGGGGAAAAATATCCTATGAATACTAATGACTGTTTCTTTAACCTATTCAAAGGCAAAGTAGCAGACATGAAAATAAAGGAAGCAGAAGGAAAATATCCTATTGGATAAGGCTTACATCCTGCACAACTGAAAACTTACCATAATTTTTTACATTTGGTAAAGAATCAAATGAAGAACAAATGTAAGTGTAATGCCTTTGATTTGGTGATATAGACATGGAATGGATAAATAGAACAAATTTCTATTTTAAAAAACAAAGTAAAAAACCTGTATGTTAACATAAAAGCCATTAGCCTGCATATGAAGTCCACTAAATCTGAGAAAGTTCATACAGTGCCTTGGAAACAAAAAATATGTTACCTTTTATGAATTTCAAATTTCGAATTTCAATTTATTTGCATGTGAGAGCTCATGAGTATTTTTTTACAGCTCTTGGTGTTAAAATGGATTTAAATTTTTAATAATAATAAACAGAAAAAGAAAAATGCCATACTTTCAAAAAGTAAAAGCAATAACTGAAACGTAAAACTTATAACTCCCAACTTATTCATTGTAAATATGCCCATATATAGTTGGAAAATTTCAAAAGCATGCATGGACATTTCTTGTTCAAAGGCCACACTACTCAGTTGTTTTCTTTGTTTTTTTTTATCCTTCTTTCTTACATCTGTGGTACATCGGAGAATCATAGAATCATAGAATCATTAGGGTTGGAAGGGACCTTAAAGACATCTAGTTCCAATCCCCCTGCCATGGGCAGGGACACCTCCCACTAGATCAGGTTGCTCAGAGCCCCATCCAGCCTGGCCTTAAAAACTTTCAGGGATGGGGCTTCCACCACCTCTCTGGGCAACCTGTTCCTGTGTCTCACCACCCTCATGGTGAAGAACTTCTTCCTAACGTCCAATCTGAATCATCCCATCTCTAGTTTTAATCCATTCCCTCTAGTCCTACCGTTACCCAACATCCTAAAAAGTCCCTCACCAGTTTTCTTGTAGGCCCCCTTAAGATACTGGTAGGCCACTATAAGGTCTCCCCGGAGCCTTCTCTTCTCCAGGCTGAGCAACCCCAACTCTCTCAGTCTCTCCTCATAGGAGAGGTGCTCCAGCCCTCTGATCATCCTCGTGGCCCTTCTCTGGACACGTTGCAGCATGTCCATATCTTTCTTGTAGTCGGGGCTCCAGAACTGGACGCAGTACTCCAGGTGGGGTCTCACAAGAGTGGAGTAGAGGGAGAGGATCACCTCCCTCGACCTGCTGGCCACGCTTCTCCTGATGCAGCCCAGGATATGATTGGCTTTCTGGGCTGCTAGTGCACACTGAGGGCTCATGTTGAGCCTCTCATCCACAAGCACCCCCAAGTCCTTTTCTTCAGGGCTGCTCTCAAGCCAGCCAGAAGACCTTCATGCATTTTAGCAGAATAAACTGCACTCCTAAATAGATATGTAATATTGGATAAGTATTATGTGAATAAAATACAATGCTGCTCTTTCAAACTCAAGGCATAAAATAATATCCACAAAGGACACTGAAAATGTGTAACAGTTTTGGATAATTCTCAATAATTCTTAAACTATTAGATCGATGCCCTGTCCTTGTCAAAAGTATTCCACTGATCTTCCATCATGACTGCATTTAACTTCCTCTGCAGTTGTGTCCCTTCTGATCTCCTTACAAGTTTTGTTAAAGTCCTTAGGCCTGGGTCCTTTGTAACTTCAAAAGTGGAGGTGCTTTGTCCTTTTTAATTTCAAAAGTGGAAGTCCACCTGATCATGACAAAATCATAAAACCATAGAATCATAGAATTGTCTAGTTGGAAGGGGCCTTTCAAATCACCGTGTCCAACCATCAACCTAATACTGACAAAAACCACCACTAAACCATATCGCTAAGCATTACGTCTGCCCATCTTTTAAATACCTCCAGGGATGACAATTCCACCACTTCCCTGGGCAGCCCATTCCAATGCTTGATAACCCTTTCAGTGTAAAAATTTCTCCTAATCACAGAATAGTAGGGGTTGGAAGGGACCCCTGGAGATCATCTAGTCCAACCCCCCTGCCAGAGCAGGGTCACCTAGAGCAGGTTGCACAGGAACACGTCCAGGGGTGTTTTGAATGTCTCCAGAGGTGGAGACTCCACCACCTCTCTGGGCAGCCTGCCTGTTCCAGTGCTCTGCCACCCTCAAAGTAAAGAAGTTCCTTCTCATGTTTAGGTGGAACTTCCTGTGCTCAAGTTTGTGCCCATTGCCTCTTGTCCTTTTGCCAGGCACCACTGTGAAGAGCCTGGCCCCATCCTCCTGACACACACCCTTTAAGTATTTATAAGTATTAATAAGATCCCCCCTCAGCCGTCTTTTTTCCAGACTGAAGAGACGCAAAACCCTCAGTCATTCTTCAAAAGAGAGGTGTTCCAGTCCCCTAATCATCTTGGTTGCCCTTTGCTGTATCCTATCCAGCAGTCCCCTGTCCTTCTTGAACTGGGGAGCCCAGAACTGGACACAGTACTCCAGATGTGGCCTCACCAAGGCAGATTAGAGGTGGGATATCCAATCTAAACCTCCCCTGGTGCAACTTGAGGCAGTTTCCTCTTGTCCTGTCATCTATTACCTGGGAGAAGAGACCGACATCCACCTCTCTACACTCTTCCTTCAGATAGTTGTAGAGACTGATAAGGTCTCCCCTCAACTTCCTTTTCTCTCCAGGCTAAACCCCAGCTCACTCAGCTGCTCCTCATAAGACTTGTTCTCCAGATCCCGCATTAGTTTTGTTGCCCTTCTCTGGACCTGCTCCAGCACTTCAATGTCTTTTTTGTGGTGAGGGACACAAAACTAGACACAGTAGTCGAGGTACGGCCTCAGCAGTGCTGAGCACAGGGGGACAATCACTTCCCTAGTCCTACTCACCACACTGTTCCTGATACAGACCAGGATACTCTTGGCTGCCTTGGCCACCTGGGCACACTGCTGGCTCATATTCAGCTGGCTGTCAACCACACCCTCAGGTCCTTTTCTGTGGGGCAGCTCTCCAACCACTCTTCCCCAAGCTTGTAGTGCTGCATGGAGTTGTTGTGGTCTAAGTGCAGGATCTGGCACTTGGCCTTGTTGAATCTCATACCACTGGCCTTAGCCCATCGATGCAACCTGTCCAGATCCCTCTGCAAAGCCTTTCTACCCTCAAGCAGGTCGCCACTCCCTCCTAACTTGATGTCATCTGCAAACTTACTGAGGGTGCACTCAATCCTCTCCTCCAGATCATTGATAAAGATATTAAAGAGAACTGGCCCCTGGGGAACACCACTTGTGACTGGCCGCCAAATTGATTTAATTCCATTCACCATCAGTTTCTGGGCCTGGCCCTCCAGCCAGTTTTTACCCAGTGAAGAGTACTGGGTCCAAGCCATGAGCAGACACTTTCTCCAGGAGAATGCTGTGGGAAATGGTGTCAAAGGCTTCATCGAAGCCTAGGTAAACAACATCCACAGCCTTTCACTCATACACCAAGCAGGTCATTATGCTTGGTCTGGAGATCAGATTTGTCAAGCAGGACCTGCCTTTCATGAACCTATTCTGACTGGGTCTGATCACCTGTTTGTCCTGGTTGCCACACAATGGCAGTCAAGGCAATCTGTTCCGTAATCTTCCCAGGCACCAAGATCAGACTGACAGGATTGTAGTTCCGTGGATCCTCCTTCCAGCCCTTCTTGTGGATGGGTGTCACATTTTCTATCTGCCAGTCAACTGGGACCTCCTGGGTTTGCCAGGACTCCTGGTAAATGATGGAAAGTGGTTTGCTGAGAACTTCTGCCAGCTCCCTCAGCACCCTCAGATGGATGCCATGCTGACCCATAGACTTGTGTATGTCCATGTGTTGGAGCATGTCCCTCACCATCCCCCTTTGGATTACGATGGCTTTATTCTGCTCCCCGCCCTTATGTACTAGCTCAGGGATCTGGGTACTCAGGGAACAATGGATTCTACTATGAAAGGTTGATGCAAAGAAGACATTAAGTACCTCAGCCTTCTCCTTATCCTTTGTCACCACGTTACTGCATCCATCTAATAAGGGATGGAGATTCTCCTTAGTCATCCTTTTATTATAGTGTATTTATAGGAATATTTTTATTGTCCTTAACATACAAAACCAGGTTAAGTTCTAGTTGGTCTTTGGCCTTTCTGATTTTCTCCCTATATAGCCTTACAACATGTGTGTAGTCTTCCTGAGTGGCCTGCCCCTTCTTCCGAAGTTCATAAATTCTCCTGTTTTCTCTGAGTTGCAACCATATCTCTCTGTTCAGCCAGGCTGGTCTTTTCCCCTGGCAACTCGTTTTTCAGCACATGGGGACAGCATGGTCCTGTGCCTTTAAGACTTCCTTCTTGAAAAACATCCAGCCTTCCTGGACTCCTTTGCCCTTCAGGACTGCCTCCCAAGGGACTCTGTCAAGCAGACTCCTGGAAAGACCAAAGTCTGCCCTCCAGAAGTCCGAGGGGGCAGTTCTGAAACTTCATTGTTGGCTGGGCAAATCTTCATAAAAAATTCTCCTTAATTCCTTTTACTACGTGGTTTGGTGAACAACAAAATACATCACAGCATAAACACTGAGACACTGTTACTGGTGTTTATGTTTAGCATAGCATCCACTAGCGTGAATATATCTCAGAAAATACAGTTACATATGGGGGCTTAAAATTACCATATATATACACACTTACATTCTGGAAAATGATAATTCTTTAAGAGTGAGATGTTCTACCTAATACTAATAATCCATTTTCAAATGAGAGCGCAATAAGTACCATTTGCTTTTCAGGAAACTTTTCAGGAAAAGGAGTAAAATAGACACCTAGCTTTGGTGACTAGCAGAGGATAGGAAAAAAATGCCTTACTCAAGGCAAATTTGACTTCTGTTTGTCATTTATTCATCAGATTTTCCTTTTCATTCTATTGGTCTTAGTGTATTTCCTCAATTTAGATTCAAAATTAGTTTCATCTGGAATTTAAAGAGACCACTTATATATGCACATGTATAGATAAATATGTGTGTAAGCATGTGTGTATTAAAAACACCTAAAACTGCTTCTGCTGCATCTGTGTAAACCAGAAGTGCAACTTAAGCAGTTTAATTCTTCCATTGATTTCAGCAGAACAGATCAAGAATTTGTATCTAGAGGGTAATTATAATTTATTATGTTTTTTAAGTAAGAGGCTATGCTCCATTCTCACAAAATTCTTTCTAATTATAATTAGTGAGGACTACAGTGAATTAGTTTAGTTTGTTCGTGAGTTTGCATAGTTTTCCAAAAAACTTGCTCACTGCCTAGGAAAAACCTTAATAATGAAAGTGATGTTAAGAAAATGCTATAAAGCAAAATACAACTAGAAAGAAAATTTGAAATGTGATTGTGGCAATTGCATTTCAAAGTTCTGTATGGATAAAAGTACAGATTAGAATGCAAGAAAAAAACTTTCATAACTTGAGGTTTAAATTATGGTTTTAAGATTAATACATCACTGAAATGATTGAAGTTTCAGAGATATAAAACAATATGTCTTGAAGTTAGTTCCCTACACATGCCATCCACTTCTCTCACTTCAGCATTACAACAGAACCAAGGGACATGTATTTCTCATGATTCCATTCTCTGGGGCTACCGCCAAAGCACTGTTTTCTCTCATGGAGTAAAAGACTTCAGAGCAACTGTCTTCTGCAACAGAACAGGTCCTCTTACAGCACTGTGAAAGCCATAACCTCAGCCCCAAGCACAGATTTCAACAGGCTCTGCTGAAATCTTTGTAATGCTGCCATCCTTGCCCATCGTACAAGTGTTCATTCTGTAAAAATAGTTTCCCTGACATTTGATATAATGTAATGGCTACAGAGTGATGTGTTTTAAACAGTGGTTAAACACAGATCATTATCTTCAAAATATATACTGTACAGAAGAATGCCTGTGAGCCAACAACATAATTCAGATGCTATGATCATACTGTAATGATTGCACCATAGGGGGAAATGCATGTATCCACATCACAATACCTGACAGACATGTAAATGTCCAACCAAAACTGATTTTACAGCTTTGGTCTCAAGGTGGGCACTTATTTAAAATCAGGGTATTCATGAGCAAAAGAGGGAGAATAGTTAAAATACCTGACAACACAGCCACCTGATTATTTCATGCAAAAGTCACAGGAAAATAATGTTAAAAAAACCTACAGAACCTAGTACCAAAAATTAATATGTATTCAGAAAGCATTTAATTTGTCGTTCTATCAATTCAAGCAGTACCCCATTTGGATCCTTTGAGACACAAAGTGACTTTTAAACATTGTTTTTACTAAAGTAGTATTTTCAGTGAAGATAACATGTTACTGCCACGTGACACAATGACTACACTATATGGACTCTCCTTTGGGATGTTTCTTTTACCTGTTGGATAGGTAAGATTTCTTCATATCTGCTGTATCCTTACTGAGAGCAAAAGAAAGGCACTCCAGACAAAGGAAGCCGGGTTGTCTTCATTTTGGATATAGTCAATATGATGGTAGAAAAAAGAGTATTAAATAATAAAGAAGAGGATAAAATTAAATAAGATGCATAAATTACTTTCTTTTAGCCCCAATAGGTATTTATGATAAGCTACAATAAATTTTACAACAAATGCAGGAAGCAAAATATTACACAAATTAATCAACTGTGAATGAACGTATAAATGCAAACAGCATATTTTTGAAAAGGTATGGCAAGTGGTATTTTTGGGGGATACACTGGAGACACAGAGGTACAATACTTAATCTATACTCCAACTACCCGTAAGGAAAAGTTTTGACCCCCATTTCCTTCTCTCGTCAGTGTGAAAAGGGAACCATTGATTTCTGCCAACTGACAAGCAGTCAAGCATACAAAACAAGTAGCAGACCAACCCATACAGTAATTCCTGTTAATTCTCTCCCCAGGGTTTGTTCTGTAAGGGAAACATTGATTTTAACATGCTTAGGTGGATTTTCCAAAATTATATCTTTTTAATAACCTTTTCCTTCCCAGAATTCTTGGAATAAGATACCAGAAGCAAAAAACACATGAAACTTGGTTAAAAAAAATCAAAGTTTCCCAAGAGTTTCCCAAGAACAGCTTTACCCACTGATATTTTGTGGGGTTTTGTTTGTTTGCTTCATATCATTTATGCTAAATCCATGCCATAAAGTTGCTTAGTCTGGGGGTTTGTTGATAGGAGATTGATTAAGTGCAATGAAAACCTAATTTGTTTTTGTCATTTAACAGCACTAGATCTCTATTTTTCCCCCTCTATTAAAAAACAAAACAAAACAAAACAAACAAAACAAAACAAAAGAAACCCAAAAAACCCAGCCAAAACCAAAACCCCACCTGTTTTGATAAAAAGGATAGGAAAAAAACACAAGGGAAAAATGTATAGTATGAAGCTGTCATTATTTTTTTGGAAAGAAGTGCTAAATTCCAGACCTCAGGTGTGTTGCTAAACATGATTAGCATCACCCAAAGCAGTAAGAGTTCCTTTCCAAAATTAAGCTGAAGGAGTTCTGCCCTCTCATCATCTTCTTTCCAGACTCCCTAGTGTTAATCAGATTATGGATTGCACATTTTTAACTTCTGCTGACCTCAGCGTGAATGTGCAGTAGATGAAGTGACCTGGCCATCTCAGCTGTCTCTCCCCCTCTGCTGTCTCTGCCACGTACCAGCTGCGATATTCTGTTCAGGTTAAGAATAGAAAATGTAGTCTCTGCTGATTGGCTACTGCTAATGATTTGTTCATCCTTGGAAGGTGAATGACTAAATGCAGAATGACTAAAGTAAATAAATGAAAACATGCTAGTCCTCAGGTGTGCTTTGTGGAAGAATCTAGATATCCATATTAATTAACTTTACATTTGTCTCTGATAGACTGTTTTGGAATATCCATTTTTCATTAATGAGATTTTCCCCTGTCCATCCCTGAAGAATTGGGAACCCTTCTCTCAGTTGTAACAAAATAAATATCCTATACCTGTTCTGCAGACAGTCTACTAAGATATTTTTTCCATTAGCTAAATTTTGGTCATTTCAAGAGTGAAATGCATTGTGGGTTGGGTATTTTTTGCTTGTTTGGTTTAGTCTGGTTTGGTTGGTAAAGATTTGAGTAGGAAGAGGGAGGAGATGGAAGTAATTAATCATGGAAAATAATTTTATGAACATAATGTATAAAAAAGTAAGTTTTAATTCTTCTCAAATCTTTCTTACTATGTTATTTCTTTCTCCCCTAAAAGAGTGAATTAGAGATTGGGATTATGTAAAAGCCCTTTCTCTAGATTCTGAACAATCACTATACTGATTTCTGACCTTCTTCCATGCGCAGCTTCATATATTTTTTATGTAAAAAGAAATAACTTGTCTAGTTTTGGTCATTTTCAATGCCACTGTCCTTCACTATACAGAAAGAAGAAAAACAGGGCAAAAAAGATATTAATCTTTTTTCAAACATTATTTTTATTTATTTTTTTAAGAATGTTCTTTGTGACTCATATAACTGTATTTTACTACTTTTTTTTTCCTTCTGAAAAGATGTATTTGGAGGATTTTTACCTCCAAATTAATAAAAATAAAACTATACAAAAATTGACGTTTTTCCAAATTTGCTGTAAAAATAGAGTGCAAGACCTTTCACTACGTATCAGTGTATAATACAGCTTTTGTAAAAAATTTATCAAGATCACCAACAGAAAATAACCAGCCTTTGAGACTTGCAGATAGTGATATCAAGAGGTTGTTTTTCGTCTTAAAAATCCTGATACTTTAGACTTCAAGTGGATAAACCAGTAACCAAGCAATACATTTAGGTGACCATTACTCTGTGACCAATGTCAAATGTTTTTAATTAACTAGTTGGGCAAGCTTAAGAAAGCCTGCTGGGCGAAGAGGTGTGATGTCAAAGAGCTCTCTTCCTTTGCCACTTCTATTAGGCAGAGTCAGAATTAGTAAAATCGATGGCAAAGGAAGAAGAAAACCAAACCCTTTCCTCTACAGCAGAGGTCAATCTGTTTATAGTGGAATTAAGTGATAATGTTAGAATGGACATTTTTAAAAAAATGCTAACAACACTCCAAGTGGTGATAAAATGAAAGGTCATCAATGTTTATAATCTCATGTTATACTCAAATATATTTTTCATTTTAATCAGTAGTTTGGTCAAATGAAACTCAGGTAAAGCTGAAAAAAATTCAAATTCCCACTTGAAAGTCATGGAAGCTCTGCATTTAACACATATGACCAAACTGAAACAAAGTAGCATCCCCATTACAGAATACTGTGATCTCTCCAAAAGATTGTGCTTCCCTACATGAGTGCTATCCTGTGTGAAGTTCAGAAATATCTTTATTTGCTTTGGCATCTTAAAGATGAAGGAGAAGTGTGGGTACTCCTGGCTACTTGCACCCATTTCATGTTTATCAATGTAAATTAAAGAGGACATCATACATTAAAAAATGAGAAAGTAGGAGACAGCATTAGGAAGCATACATTAACCCTGTCCTCCTATACTTACTTCTATTGTGTCTCCTTTGTCATATAAGTTACACCTACTCAGACATCAAAAGCCTGTATAGAAACGCTGTCGGAAATTTTGAGTTATATGCTGGCCACCATTTTTCTTCCCTAGTAAAAGATACTAATTTCTAGGTTAAGGAGGAGTTTAGGTCAGTGTCATACATTGTGCAAGTGCCTTGAAGAAAGGTTAGTCACTCTGACTTGTCTCCTCAGGCTGCCTCTGGGTTTGAGTGCTGACCTCCCCAGGGTAGCGGATCAGCGTGGTGGGGGGGAGCCGTGTGGTGGGGGGGCACCCAGGGCACAACAACCCCACTTAACAACATTCCCTGCGTCAGCTGAGAGTACTCCAGGGCACATCGACAGTGCAAGCTGACCCTGTCCCTCTCCCCCTCTCCTGCCACTGGGCCTGAGACAAAAGAAAAAGCAAAGAAAAGAAAGGAAAAGAGAAGGGGGAATGGGGAAAGGGGGTAGCAGGCAAGCTCTGTTTTACTGCTCATTCATTCCTCTGAATTCAATCACTCCAACGCAGTAACTAGCTCAGCCCCAGGCTCCCCTTACACGCACAAAAGAAAAGCAATCCCATTGAGAAGGAGACCATGAGTTATTGATCTCATGCTGAACGTTACGTTCGGTTCAGCAGCACTGTCAGCTGCCTCACACGGAAAGCTTATGTTTCCCACCAACTCTGTTGAATGATAGTCAGCTTTTTGAAAATGAAGTGTTGGGAGCTAGGGGTCAAGGGCAGACACATCTCAGCTTTCATCCTGGGACTTCAGGACACATTCTGGGTCATGATGAAGGGTAAGCCTTCCAGGCATTTGTTGTACGAGTTCCGTGGATCTTGTTCACCAGAGGGGCAGGCAATTCATGGTTGCTTTACTTTCTAATTCAGACATTAGAAATGAGCCATAAAGGCATCATTTGTTAATATACATTAGATTTATTTTACCCATTCAAATGAATGAACAAATTTTTTTGCTAACACACTTTATAGTTCATTTATTTAGCTTAATATCCTCATTTGCAGAAATATGTAGAGGGTTTTTTTTAATCACTGAAGAGATTAAATTCAAAACTTAAATTAAAAAATTATTTCTTATAACCTGCTTCACTCTCAGAAGTACCTACAGCCTTCCATCACATGTACTAATAATTATGCAAAGCGCTACCCCATGTGTAGACACCCTGTAATCTATATAACTCCTTGACAGAAAGCAACAGGGATTTTTTTGTTCGTTACTGTTATCATAATCCAAAATAAAAAAAATTCAGTCCATATCAAGTTCATATTAAGTTCTCACTTAAAGACTTAAGAAATGTAATATTTGATCAATGTGTCTTTATGAAAGTTCCACATGCCAGAAATCTAATTTTGACATGAAGGTAATTTCTCATGATTTACTCAAGAAGAATCTAAATGATTTTTTTTTTCCTTTCATAAATATTCTTTTTCAGATGTCTTTTCTTAAGAGAAGGACTGAGTAAGCATAAAAAGAAGGAAGAGCTGGATTAATATAGACACTTCAGTGGAATAAAATTAATTCACAGTAAAACAAAGAAAAAAGCCAATGAAAGTAGGAGTGCATATTTAACAGGAACCCAGAGCTGAGATTCTTACGGAAACTCCCTTACGACTTTATTGTCTTTACTTCAATGCAAATTCATTCTGTCTGAGTAATAACTACTGTGATACTGTCATTCCACATTCATGTTCATGCAGTCAGTCACACTCTCCTGAAACAAAACATCAGAAATGAGACATATGATAATTCCATCAACTCAAACTTAAAAGTTAAAAGAAGGATACGCCAATGTTTGCTGTAAATTTAGTCCTTTATTCTTCTTAAAGAACCCTGAATTGTACCCATTTTTATGAATTTTTTTTAAAAAATCACTGAACATATTATGCTAACCAATTCAATTTTTGTGTTGATAATGAAGTATAAACACTTTTCACAGAATATTATTGATTCACTGTTCTCTGCATTTGATTGGTTCTCTGAAACATACAATGTTATTTTTGTCTATGATTGGATAACTAAAACTTTTCAAATGGGAAAATGTATTTTGAAGTTCTTCCTGACTAAAATACTTTTAGTGTTAGTAAGGACATGCATTCTAAATACAAGCGTTATGAAATTTTATATACAGACAGACAAATAGAAAAAAAAAACAACAAATCACCAGAGTAAATAAAATACCCTGATTTCACTAATGAAAATTATGATGAAGATTTCTAATAATCGCTTGATTTTTTTCTCAGCTGGAGATTTCTCTTCCATTTCCATTTGATAATTCTAAGATAAATATAGAGAAACACAAACTGTTCGTGGTTTGACATGGAAATGCTTTTTCATATCTCAAATGTGAGCCTCTCTCAGCTCTTAAGCATAGCTACTACATGAATGTAATTACTTGAAGGTAAGTATTCTAAGTGAAAAGTATTCTTAGTGCTGCTTAGTTTCTTCTCACACCAAGTTCTTGTGTTTTGTCTAGTCTTTGTTCACATGAATAATTCTAGTTATTTAGGAGGAAGATTCTTTTTCTTCTTACTTGGACCCTTAAGCTCTGATGAGAACAGATAGGTATTAAAATAACATAACCGCTATATTTACATTCACTGCAAATGGCTGTCCAAGGATTTTTAAATGTCTTAACTCCACTTGTACTTAAATACATCTCAAATACCACAAACGCCTGTTCTATTTTCTTTTACCGATTTCCTGAGAAGAAGATAGTTCAGGTGGAAGGAAAAAAAAAAATTCCTATATTGCACTCTGTTTCAGTACTCAATATCCTGTAATCATGCAGAACAAGAGCCACAAGCAAGACAGATGAGTGAATTTGTAGTCTACTGTATGGAGCTGTTAACATGTCATTATATTAGCTTTAAAACTTACTCTTCTTACATGAGAACTCCCGTAGCATTATGTCAACACTGCTAGCACTGGTGGGACTCAAGTAGCATTATGCTAACACTAGTAGCTAAAAAGAGTAATATGTATAACATTACTCATTTTGTGCTATGCGTACAAGAAAAGTTGCAATGAGAATTTTCCTGCTGATTTTTGGCCAGTGTGCCACAAAATTGAAAAGAAATATTAAGTATAAATTTATCGGATTTGTCTCTCCTACTTCTATTCTCGTATCATAATTGTTCAAATGATAATAATTTATTTGCTGTTTCACATGTTTCAGTGTACACATTTTTTCATACTTCCTTCATTTGCAGCTATGGTTTAACCCATCTAGTCAACACATGGTTTAACCCATCTAGTTAACACATGATTTAACCCATCTAGTCTGTTGATTATACCAATTCTAGTAAATTGTTACAGAACACTTGAGAAAAGTTATGTAGTCGTTAATTTACGTGTAATGTGTAAAAAATTTTCTGGGGAAACAGTGGTCCAATTCCATCTAATCTCAATACACAATCTAGGCTTTATTTTAGAGAAATATTATTAGTCAACATAAGCTGGGAAGTCAGAGAAGATTTCAGTTTATCTAGAATGGTTCCTAAATTCTGTACAAAATCAATGAGGAGAAGTCGTAGCTACCTTCAGTTTTGTGTAGAAGTATGCTTCCATTGACAGAAAGGGAATCAACAGAAAATGCTAAAAGCTAATATCCCACCTACTACACCTCACATTTCCATGTGATTCAATGTTTCTTGTTTTCTGAGCATCACTGCCTATCCACAAACTATCTGATGAGACGTGAGATTTCCAGACAAATCACAGAAACTTATAATAAAACTGAGAAACTATGGTCAATACAGATTGTGTAGGTGGAAGGCTGTTCCTAAAATCAAACTAATAACACATATAAACAGGCAGAAACTAAAGTTTAATCTGAAATGCAGTGTAGTCTAAAAATGAATCTAAACTGAGTAGGAGAAATTCTTGTCTTAAAACAAAACAAAACAAAAATATTAAGATTAAAAGTAAAACATGCAAGTCCCAGACTACACACCAAAGAGTAGGGTAGAATAGTTTTTGGTAGTTAATTTTGCGTTTTCTCCCCCTTATCATTCTGAGCCTTAACTCTGATCTGAACAAAAAGTCAGGAGGTTTGATTAGCCACTGGCTTTCCTCTTGACCATAATTATGATTCCATTTATGAAATATGCCTTTTTTCTTCTCCCCAATTCATGGCTGCCGTTGCTTTTCTACAGTTTCTCACTGCTTTGCTCTGTATTTGAATTTTTCTTTGTATAAAGACAGTCTGTTTGAGTTGCCTGTCAGCTACTACCCCCTTTAACCTCAGATCATGACCTCTTGTTTTGCAGCTAGTTACTATCTCTGCTGCTTGCTGGTATCAATTTGTTTCTGCTTTATTCAGGATCAGTCATCTGGGCTCTTGATCTCTTACCGTGCCCTCACTGGCAAACATCTTTCAGTACCCTGCGAAGGGAAGAAAACCCCACACTTAAATGAAATGAAACTGTCGCAGGTAACAAAAACATAATGCCAATCCCCCCACCTCTTTGGAGATTATTTAAGAACAGATAATGTTTATTCACAGATTGTCAGCTAACATGTGAATAACAGATCACTGTGGGGTCAAATAACAGAGTTCTTAAATTTCAAGAGGCAAATTTCAGCTGAGAGTAAGAGGTGTCAAATCAAACCCACCACCACTTCATATCTGCCTGCTATAGAAATATGGCATAAGCAAGAAATGGAATTTTAAACCTAATTTGTCAGTACACTGAAACGGTCAGGAATTCTCTTCCCTTTCAAAGTGAACACTGGGAAGTATGATAAAATTGTAGGAAAATGCTTTGAAAAGAGGAGAGAATGTATTGAAATGCTTACTTTGTATGATAAGGACCACATTAAATTGCAATTAAAAACTATCTGAATGACCAGGTTTAAACAAAGAAGAAAATGAATTATTGTAAGATATGGATTTTAGTGATATATTTTTAATTATTTGAATAAAACTCTGTTTATTATCTCCCATAGGTGTTTCTTATGACTCATTGGCATGTTATTTGAACATGTCAACAGAAAACTAAATAAAACATTTGGGTTTTTTAATATTCTTGTCATAAATTTGAATTGCACTTACCCAATGAATTAGCAAGACTGACACATTATCTTTTATTTGACCAATCATTGCTAAGCAACAACACTTGAATATTGAGTAATAAGCTATAGATTTTTAAGGAAAATAAAATAAATTGCTTGCTGACATAGTTATAAAAAATTAATTGAACAAATTATTTACTATGAATATTTGCTCAGTTCCAATAACAGTCCTGCCTTGTCAGAATTCAGCAAGAGGAAATTATGTAGACTAATAGGATTTGACATACCTCATTGAATTCCCAATCCTCCTACTTCTTCCCCAGTCATCACGGTTAGACTGGATCTTTCTAATCATTAGACAATACACGCTCTCCAGTCACTGGAATGCTACCTCATATACTCTTTTATTATTATTTTCTGCAGTATTTTAACTGTCATGGAAACAAGAACTGACACATATGAAAATATTTGTGTGTCTATCATGCAACATCAGTCGAATGCACTGATACTGTATCATGTACTGTTTGCAGAGGAAAAATAGTATTAGTTCAATTATATAATATCTTATTTTTAAACTATGTTTATGCCTTTAATAAGCTTTTTAGAATTTTTAGTAAGAATCAGATATTTCTAGAAATCTAAGCACAAGACTGACATACCAAGTTGTAAGGAATTCTGTACTAGTAATCTTGGTTTCTGAGAAGGTAACCTCACAGATAATATTCCTTATGTCTTTTATAGAACATTCTGATATAATAAACAGTAATCCCCATCCATTTCTCCCTTCTTTCCTGTCTTCCATTCACATATATATCTTCATCTAATGGGCATCCATAATTTATTAATCCATATATTGAAACACCATGGAAATTCTGGAACCTATTCCTGGGTAGATTTATGGTGGCTATTTTGCCTGGGGAAGGAGACAGTTTATGTGAATGGAGAGAAGTCCTGCATCGCTTGCAATCAAGGCAAGAGAATGAGCCCTTTATTTTTTTTAATTTATTAATATAGATGTAGCAAAAGACTCCAATCAGGACACTCACACAGAATCCTCTATTCAAGCATAAAAGAAAGTTTAACTAAAAACTTTCTCTAATTTTATGTCATACTGTATAGCAAAGCTAAGAAATTGTGACTGGAACTTTTAAATGAACATGCAAGCTCAAAAGTATTTGGGGAGCCACCTTTCATCCTACTTCAGGTGCCAAGTTCCTATGTTTCCATATAAAAAGGAGAGCTGATTAGTAACCCTGGCCCAGTTTTTAGCTGTTGCATAAAATCCCTTTCCTGTAGTTCTCATGCCAAAACACTGAGAGTCCCAGCATAGAAGTGCGCTTTTGTATAATGACATATAAAAATGTTTCTGAAATCCACATTAATTATTTCCACAACTACCTCTTTCTTCACAATTTTAGTAAATATATAGTATTAAAAGAAACCAAGCAAATTAGTCATGTCCCTTACAAGTTATATGCCATTCTTTTGAATGGTTCATAATCCTATCTCGTTCTAACTGTTCTTCTAACTATTGTACGCTTTTCAGGTCTGAAGTTTTGAATCTTTCATAGATCCTTTCTTAAACTTTTAGAGAGAAACACATTTAGCCACCTCTGTTACTTCATTAGCCACAGTGAGTTATCAAAAATATCTGCCACTGTCTTTTCTATTTCCCAAAACATGCCACAGAACAATTTATCTGAGCCTGGTGCTTTATCATCCTTTAATCATTCTAATTTTGCAAACACTTTATATGATCTGGGACTCATAAAACTCTTGTTGTATTTCACTTTCACAGCAAATTTATTCCAGACTTTAGGTTATGGCCTACAGCTGCACTCATAAATATCAAGGCAAAGAATTCATTCATGCTAAATCACCTTCCAGAGATGTGCAGAGTTATTCATACCACTCAGAAGAACACCAAAATTCATATTTCTGCCAGGTTCCACAAAAATAGAATATACAATGTTGCCAGTTCAACCTTCTTTGCCAATACGTTTTGAAAGCATGGAAAACAGTCAAACTCCACATAGGGTTGCTGCTGAGAACACATTCAAACAGCTCTATTAATGATTGTCAGACTTTAAAACTCTACTTTATCCACATATACAAATTTTAACTGAAATCTAAATAAAAGTACTATAAATAAACTTAAGGACTTGTGGGAAAGTTAAAGCAGGAAACATGATGTCCCCATTGTAAGTACTTATTCTTCATCCTCATTTTCCAGTCTTTTAGAAAGAATGCTTTCCACTCTTCATTGGAAACTCCCATAGCAAACACAATCAGTCCCATAAATTTGTGGATACTAAACGATGTTCCATAACCATAAACACCTTCTTCAGTTTGAGTGATTTCAAGTAAAAGTGGAGGCATCTTAAACAGTTATTATGTGCCAGTTTGGTTTTTTTTTTCCATATACTCTTCATACCATTTTAACCCGAAGAAACAACAATGAATTTATCACCTCCAACTCAGACCTACCGAAAAATTACTTCTTCCTGTTTCCAGATAAACACTGCTTCTTGATAAACATGAAATACCATCATTTGTGTTAAGTTCAAAAGTTATAAGTGAAATATATTTTTAAAAAAATACAATAGCTTATAGAAGTGTAATTCAGATCATTTAAATACATACTTAGAACATCTTTCCCTTTATTTGACGTAAGTGTAATGAGAAGTCCAAGAAAGTGTCAAAATAAAACTGAAAAATAAGAATTATCAACTTGATTTTCATGCAAGCTCTAGGCTGTGAACGAGCAGAAAATAAAAACAAGTCCCAAAATGCAAAGTACATAATAGAAAAACGTGAAACAACCCTGACTGTTAACAAAAACCAACCCCAGTAACCTAGTGGGAAGCCTTCATTGCACAGGTGTTAGTGTCAGCTAGAAAACCAACATATCTGTGTTCACTGGAAATTTGCCTCTAGTAAGGAATAACAACTTACCCTTGCAGAACGAACATAATTCTTGATAACATTCATAATTAATTTTATCCTAATGGGGGGCAATTTCTATATACTATTAGTCTTTTGAAATTATTAAAAAATTTATAAAGAGCAGAACAATCTGGAGATTAATTCACGTAACAATAGTGCGCAATTTAAAATTAAAGCATCAAACATCACAGCAAATGTTAGGGATATAATCACCGTGTTTATACACTAATGAATGCATTGGAAAGGATGAGGTTATACACGACATCAAATAACAGAGCTTTAGCTTATTATTATTTAGGGATCATGTGGTGCAAATACTTTTAAATTCAGTACTGTAATTTGCCGTGTCTGAAAGTGAGGGCAAACTCGCTCAGCAGTATAGCCTGCTTATCCCATGCTGTTTCGGTGTGTAGTTCCTTATTTCATTCTCTTCACTCACAGAGCATGAGTAGCAGTAGCAATAAAACTCTGAATGTGTATGCCAGTAGAAGGTTTTTATTGCTGTTTCTGCTCTTGTTCCCAGTGAGAGCCAGGAAAAAGCGCGTGTTGGGAGGGAGTCTTGGTTCTTACCGGGGATCTCTGCTTCTGAAGCGATTCAGTGGTTACAGTGCTCTTGGAGAACTTACCTTGGTTTGCATTTGCTTCCCTAACACGAATTCCAATCATTTTAAACAAGCAATTCTATATTAATATCCCCAATACTATAATGATCCATATTCTTGATCCCTAGGCACTCCAGGACTCCCAGGAATACCTGCCCCCATGCCAAATATACACAGCACATCCACCTACTGGAGACCTCCCATCTGCTGAGGTTCTACTACCTGACCCTGCTGTAATTCTCCCATGCCCGAGGTCCCTTGAGGTAAAATGGCCTTTCCCCAAATCCATTTTCTTCCTCTGTTTGCAGCTATAGAGCAAAGTATCAACTAAAATTTCTTCGGTTTACATGTTTTTAGAGAAATTTTCTGTACAGGACATGAAATAGATTGTATATGCCTATATGAGATTCAAAGCTACAATACTTTCACAGAGGAGAGTTCACCAGTAAAAAGAAACACCGAATACAAAGTGTGTCGTAAAACTTTTATAGGAGAGGAATTTAGTCAGCAATAAATAAACTCCTGTCAGCTACTATGCAACAGATTTTTATGCTGAAGGTAAATACCCGCACTCTTTCAAACAAACCAAGAACAACAACAAAAAATAAAGCTGTTTTTTGGTATGTTTTTTTTTAATTTTTATTTTTTCCAAATACTGCTATTACTATTTATTCAGAAATAATTGTACCTTCTCTATCCCCTGCAGTAAATCAGAAACTAAATTTATCTATCTATCAAATGCTAGACCCAGGATCATCTCTCACCCTTCCCAACCACATCTCAACCCTCCCAAGATAGGGCTTGAGATGATAGATGATGAAGTATCAGATGGGGTATGACTAAATCTTAGCTAAATTGCCACAAATGTTGTCTATACAGACACTCTGACATTTAAAAAAAAAAAAAAAAAAAGGTAAAATTACCCAAAAGTCAAATGGGATGTTGGGGGTAACTAGGGAAAATATTTTCTTTCTTTTCTTTACGGTGTTTTGTTCTTAAATGGCTGCAGCTCATGGCCTGACATCTATTTGGCAGATATTCAGATAAAGTCATATGGTTCATGAGGTGAGTGGCTAGTAAGTTATTTAATACAGTGTGCATCCAGTTAAAGCAACAGGCTTATACTTCTTCACTTCTTATTTTCAGAGAGATTTTTCCGAACTTGTGCAAGAAAAAAAAAAAACAAAAACAAACCCAAAAAAACCCCAAAAAAACCAATAAAAACAAAACCAAAACAAAACAAAAAACCCCAAAACCACAAATACAACGAAAGGATTTTCATTATTCCAAATTGATTCCAAATCACTCAAGGAGGCAGTGGACTATCCAGCTGTGAGGACTGCTGATCAAGTAGGATAATAACTATTAGACATGTTTTAATGTGCTTTATCTTGAAGGCAAACACATAATACCTGAATACTTTTGTAAGAGGCCACGCAAGTAAATTGGAAAGAATTTCTACAGTTGCCCCTGAAGCAATTTAGAAAAGAACTGGGTAGTCTCTGAGCCCCAAGAAGTTGGGGAAAAGGGGAAGAAAGAACATTATTTTGTCAGAATGTTCACCTGGATGAAGGAGGGGGAGGGGGAGAGAAAAAAACCCACAAACATAAATCAAACAAACAAACAAGAAGATTTTTCAGTCTTTGCTTTAAAACTTCTTTACCTTCATATGTGCATGAGCAGAGATATGGTTCCCCAAAGTCTGTAGAATTGTTCAGTTCAGGTCAAATTCCCTTCATCTAACCCAGTAGACTTTCAGTAATATTTTTTCTTCTAAGGTACACAATCCTGGTGCACAATGTAAAGAAGAAGAGAAGGATTTAGTAATCCGAATTTCAATATCTTGCTTTGTGTACCACAATTCACAGAACATCCCAGCACAAATCATCAGGGAATCAAAATACATCACCAGTGAAAAGGACACTATTTCCGATCTCATTTCTATCAGTCACTATTCAAGAACAACTGTAATAATGTAAAAGTATATCATGAACATTTCAATAGCATAAAGGCTATCCATCTCAAAGTAACATCTTCAAAAGCATCTAGTCACAACAG
Organism: Chroicocephalus ridibundus; assembly: GCF_963924245.1. Lineage (NCBI taxonomy): Eukaryota > Metazoa > Chordata > Aves > Charadriiformes > Laridae > Chroicocephalus > Chroicocephalus ridibundus. Next base: position 64,215,456 of record NC_086284.1, read on the forward strand.
TCGCTGCTGGTCTGAACACTCATTTAGATTCAGGGATGGAACTGGAGGAGGCTGCACTAAGCAGGTTATTGGTAATGGTGCAGGCTCATCCCATCGCTGCTGCTTTCCAGTCGTGAGACACAGGTTCACTGAACCAAACCAGGCTAGTGCATGCCTGTGGGAGGAAAGCTTCTCCTCCTGGGAAAATCCAGTGCTGGACTTTTTGCTGTGCAGTGTGTTCCTAAGGAAAATAAGAATTCCACAATATCCTATGAGAAACTGAGATGTGTATTTCCACACATTAAAGAGTTAAGGCATAACTGCCTGCTGGCTGCCCCTAGAGATTAGATACAGTCTAATAAGTTGATTTCTAGTAGCACTCTGTAGAGAGAATATACAGACAGATAATATAAAGTTTTTGACTTGAAAATATACATTTTTTTTCCTTGTGACCTGGAAAACAAAAGGGACTGAATTGTTAAAAAGCAATAAGTAAGACAAAGTATTTCTTTTCTTTCACAGACACAAATAATAACTCATCTTCAAATATTTCTCATGCCTGTTTAGGCTGAAAGGGTGTTCTGAAATAAATATCAGATGTTTGATCTAACAGTACAGTATCATCTACTTTTTTGGCTGTAAGAAGATTAGAAGATTAGAAGATGAAAAGGCGTGACAAGCCACGACTACCTACCCAATATAATAAGTGGCCTTTAGGATGGAGTACTTATTACTTTGTAATAAGTAGTACACAGTGCAAAGGATATGTAAAACCTAAAGTTTCCAATACACAGATGCAGAAGAGTAACTCTCTGAAAAACACCTACTGTACAGATATCAGAAAATACAAACTGGTTATCAATGGGTTAAATACAAAGGTGCCATTATTGTCTTGTAATCTATTGATTATTGAATTGGGAGGAGGGTGGTAATAACAGTATATGGCAACATTTCAGGTGAGGATCAGTCTTTATATAGGGAGACAGAAACAGAAATATTCATGATAATTAAGGACTACATAAAAGTTTTGTTAAACTTTTAAAAAATGTCCATATTAATACAGAATTAAAAAAAAAGGGGAGGGGGCAGGAGGGGGGGAATTAAACATACTGCTAGACCGAGCCAAATCTGTGTTTTTAGGTTTGTGATATGTGCAGTTGCTTGAAATCTGCAAAACTAGATTTTGTTATTTTTTTTTTCCTTCTCCCAAAAGGAGAAAAAAAAAGAGAAAAATCTAAAAATATTTCTGTAATGGAAATTCTTAAATATTTAATAATAAATGCAAGTAGCAAAACATGATGCTTCAGACTGCATATAATCCAAGTAGAACCTAAAGTCTTCAAAAAGGAATAATTTAGACCAAAAGACATTTAATTTTTTAATTTTCAAAAACTGTGAAATATTCAAGAAAAATAAATATTTCTGTGAAGTATTTTTAATATGACAACATTTATTTGGATGAATTATTGTTGTTGTTGTTATTATTGTTATTATTATTATTATCATCATCATCATGATTATTTTGTTGAGTCTTTGTCACAAAACCATGCAAATTTTGCCCATCATATAAGATGCCTCAATAGATTTGCTTGGTAAGGCATCAGTGTTCTAGTTGAGAAAGCAAATTAAATATATCACAAAACACTAACAAATGTTGTGGCATTATTTATTTATTCTTGATGCTTACAGATTTTTACAAGTTTCTTACTAAAGCCTTCCCCTGACAAAGTTAGCAGGCTCTTATCCTTAATCAAAATTACTACTATCATCTATTAGCCCTGGCCCTAGGACTGAAATTAGTCTTCATCTTGCAAAATGTTCTTCAGCCAATGTAACCAGAAAAGGAAGAGAGTAAAAGTAACTACTACTTTCTAGTTTTTTCACCATGTTTGGAGCTGATATAAGGAGAAAGATGGACTTGAAAAGCTTGGGAGAAAGACAACTAGAGGAACTGAGAATTTAGGGGCAGAATGACGTGTTATTATGAACAAGAGAAATCAAGAAAGCAGAAAGAAATATGATGAGCAAGAAACAGGATGAAGGGAAACATCTTGTCAGGAGGAAAAATAAACAACTGATGGGACAGAAGCCTGTGAGAGAAACTGAAGTAATGAAGCAGTAACAAACCTAAGGAGGAAGTGATGCTCGATTAGATGGCTGTGAAGCATACTGGGTACTCAGCCATGATATCAATAACTTTGCTGCTCAAATAATATCATGCCACGCGCTTTCCTAAACATCACAACCCCCTGTCACTCCCCACACCCAATAAGAGACAGGGGAAATAATTTCCCACACTAAATAATAAATTTTTGTTTCTACAATTTTAACCATTTTTATGTTTAAGCTTGAACCTGAAGCAGTGCAATAACACAGCTTTGTGACTATGCTCCTGCCTGAATTTCTTCTTTGCTCTAGTCAAGCAAAATCCTTAGGTCAGAGCCCATAATTCTTTCTTTATTCATTCCCTTTCCTCTTCTACTGTAAGATTTCTCTCTATTATTTGTTTATATATTTATTTTCTTTAGTCCAATATTCTGGTAAAAATGAACTAAAACAAGGATTCAAAATGAAGATAAATATGCAAAATTTTCAGTATCAAACAGAATGTGTAAGGTGTGTAACCTACCACAGTGTGTAATAATGTAAATAAATCGTAGTAGAAGTAACACTTCCATTGTGTTATGTAGTACTAATTATTGGAAATATAAAGCATAAAAATGATGACTTCTAAATAGTAACTGCAGTTATTTATACACTTACATTATTATAAAGATAACGAGAATTTTCTGCTCCAATGTAGCATTGCTCTCATGATTCATACTGTCCAGTAGTATAAGAAGCATACATATAAAGTATATGTAAAGGCACTTAAATTTTGTGACTTTAGGTGTAACACTGCTTGTATGAACATATCATGTAGATGAATTTCTCACTAGAACCTTTCCTTACATTATTATTTTATACAGATCCAGACCAAACAGCACATATTCACATGGCTAATCTTATGGAGGTTTACAAGACCACCTGCAATTGTACATGATTGCAGAATCAGGACTTATTCTTATATTGTAAAAAAAAAAAGACACAAAACAAAACCTGTAGAAATCTAAGTACACATTCAAACTATCCTAAGATATAATAAAGAAAAAAATAATTTTAGGACATTTCCTGGTATAATTGGTATCTACCTCATAAGTATGATGCACCTTTCTATTCTCACGATTCTGTTACAATTGTGCTGCTAGTGAATTCATTCAGCTACCAGTACTTGTTCTTGCCACAATCTTTGTCATTAGAATAAGATTTAGCATTTCTGAAGCCTAATCTATCATGTTCTAATTCCCTACAAAATAGCCGGAAAGTATCTTCAAAAAGTGTCTCAGAATAAATCCATTTTCATGAAAAAAAGACTATAATGAGAGAAATTGTGCAAAATTAAACTATTCTCAAGGCAATCTTTGTACTTAATGAAAACTGAAAATAGTACAAATTTCTGCAGCCTTACGACAAAGACAGCAATGAGAATAAAAAAAAAAAGAAGAAAAAGACAAATTATAAGATTTAAGCCCCTATTTGTAAGGTTCTAACCTTACTTTTTATTTCAGTAGGCTCTTCTTGAGGGTAGATTAATACTGTGATTTTGTCGGGTTTTGTTGATTTTTCTTTTTTTTTTCTTTTTTGGGGTGGGGAGGAGATGGTGGGGTGAGTTTTTTTGTTATTTTTTCAGATACATTTTTCTATTTTGAAATTATAGTTTATCTGCCACAAAAGGTTTAGGTATCTTATCAGGATTTTATTAACAAATGACTAATTCGAATGCGTTCATGTGTATTTCTATAAACATAATACTTCATATGGACTGCCACTTTGGGAGACATATAACTTTTAAACAGTTTGACCATATTTGAACAGCTAGAAGTCAATAGAAAGCATCAGAAATCTAAAGAACATGACAATGCTTTAGTAAACATGGAGAATAAGCTCAGTCTTTGTGTTTGATGAGTCAAGGGCCAGCTTTCTGAACAAACAAATAAAATAGTACAGATTCATGAAGCAGTTGCATAAGCCTGGAATACGGCACTGACCATGTAAAGCTGATGATGCTTCAAGGCTTTGATTAATTTCCTCAGTTTTCAAGAGCAGAAAAAATGGGATTTTTGAACCAAGATTCAAAGAACCTAATTTTTTCCACATAACCTAGAAAAATGAGAAGGTTAGAGGTTTGGTCTGCAGTCAAAAAACAAACAAACAAAAAAACCCAAAACAAATAGGCAAGAAGGTTCAGATTTGTGGCTAGGACAAAAGACAGACACTGATGCTACAAGTGCCTACACAATCTCTCTGTGACTACATGCAGGCAGAGTTTGTGTCATGGTTTAACCCTGGCCAGCAACTAAGTGCCACACAGCTGCTCACTCACTCCCCCAGTGGGATAAGCGGAGAGAATCAGAATGTTAAAATTGAGAAAACTCATGGGATGAGATTAAATCAGTTTAAAATTGGAATATAACATTAATAACAATAATAATAACAACAACAACAACAACAATAATTTATAATGAAAAAGAATATAATAAGAAATAAAAAATATCAAAGGGAGAGAAATAAAACCCAAGAAACACAAGTGATGCAAATGAAAACAATTACTCATCAACAAACGACCGATGCCCGTCCAGTCCCTGAGCGCCCCCCCTAGTTTTATTGCTGAGCATGAAATTGTATGGTATGGAATATACCCTTGGTGAATTGGGGTTTGTTATCCCAGCTGTGTCTCCTCCTAACTTCCGATGCACTCTCAGCCTGGTCAGTGGCGGGGTGGTGTGAGGAGCAGAAAAGGCTTTGACTCTGTGCAAGCACTGCTCAGCAATAACTAAAACATCCCTGTATTATCAACACTGTTTCCGGCACAAATCCAAAAGGTAGTCAGTCCCTTACCAGCTACTGTGAAGAAGATTAACTCTATCCCATCTAAACCCAGCACAGTTGGATATGACATACAACTAAGGCCTGATTTATGGCGAGGAGGGTTTGAACCTTCCACTGTTGTGGGAATGGGAAAGGTAAACGCAACAATGTCTGTGGGAAGAGATACCTCAGAGGCAGTAGTGGTTATGGGGCTGTTTTTGCAGGCTTCTGCTATAGCAAATGTAAGCCACAAGGATATTAGGGCTGCAGGCAAATGACTAGTCTGCTGCCTTACCCCTGGCCTTAGGTTACACTGTGTAGTAGGATGCGAAGAGCTACTGAACATGAACTGTTGGACATGTCACACAACCATGTAAAAAGCTGCCAGAGGTAACTGATAGCATCATGAGAAAAAGCTGGATATCATGGGTGGGTATAGGGAAGTTACTTGAGAAATGGCTGGGTTTTGTACAGAGTTGAGGGGGGAAGCACTGGGAAACCTTTTGGAGAGCAAAATCTTTTAAGGCCAACAGTATCTAGACAACCATATCAATACTAATATACAAGGCCAACATTGCCAACATAGTAGTGTCAAAACTATCTAATTTTACTACAAATGTGCAAAAACAAGGCCAACATAGAATCACCATAGAACAGTTTGGGTTGGGAGGGACCATCTGGTTCCACCCCCCTGCTGTGGGCAGGGACATCTTTCACTAGACCAGGTTGCTCAAAGCCCCATGAACACTTCCAATGATGGGGCATCCACAAGTTCTCTGGCCAATCTGTGGCAAAGTCCCACCACCCTCAAGGTAAAAAATGTCTTCCTTATATCTAAACTAATACTACCCCTTTTTGGTTTAAAGCTGTTATTCCTTGTGCTATCACTACAAGTCCTGGAAAAATGTCTCTATCTTTCTTATAAGTCCTCTTTATATTCTGAAAGGCTGCAATAAAGTCTCCCCAGTGCCTTCTCTTCTCCAGACTAAACAACTGCAGCCCTCTCAGCCTTTCTTTACTGGAGAGGTGTTCCACCCCTTTGATCATTTTTGTGTCCTTCCTCTCCAACAGGTCCATGTCTTTGTTGCACTGGGGACCCCAGAGCTAAACACAGTACTACAGGTGGAGACTCATGAGAGTGGAGTAGAGGGGCAGAATCACCTCCTCTGAATTCCTGGTCACACTTGTTTTGATGCAGCACAGGACATGATTGGCTTTCTGGGCTGTAAACACACATTGCCACCTCATATCCAATTTTTCATCCACCAGTATCTCCAAATCCTTCTCTGGAGGGTTGCTCTCAATCCATTCATCCCTCAGCCTGTATCAATACTGGGATTGCCCTGACTGGGGTGCAGGACCTTCCACTTGGCCTTGTTGAACTTCAGCACGTTCAAAAAAGGAAATCTAATAAGGTGCAGGATGTTTGTATGAGAGGGGATTGGGGCAGAGTAAGGGAGATGCAAGGGCAACGAAAGGAGTGTCTATAAACAGGAAGAAGTAAAACAAAGTAAGCAAATAATGTAATCAGAACTGTCTAGAGGTAAATATCTATAGGGTAGCACTGTCTATGATTGCAGCAGCCAAAGCAGAACAATAAATCAAACCTGTTTCTTTCAGCATATCATATGTGTCAAACTTCCACGGTCAGGAGAATCATAGAATCTTCATGGTTGGAAAGGACCTTTGAGATCATCAAGTCCAACCACACACACAAAAAAAAAAAAAACAAACAACAAACAAAACCCTACAATCTCTGCCACTAGAGCATGCCCTGAAGTGCCACATCTAGAGGTTTCTTAAATACCTCTAGGGATGGTGACTCAACCACCTCCCTGGGCAGGCTGTTCCAGTGCCTGACCACTCTTTCATTAAAGTAATTCTTCTTAATATCTATCTAAACTGCCCCTGCTGCAACTTCATACCACTTCCTCTAGTTTCGTCATTATTGACCTGGGAGAAGAGGCCAACACCCACCTCTCTCCAACCTCCTTTCAGGTAGTTGTAGAGGGCAATGAGGTCTCCCCTCAGCCTCCTCTTCTCCAAGCTAAACATGCCCAGCTCCCTCAGCCTCTCCTCATATGACCTGGTCTCCAGACCCCTCACCAGCCTGGGAGCTCTCCTCTGGAATATGCTCCAGCGCTTCTACGTCCCTCTTGTACAGAGGGGCCCAGAACTAAACACAGGACTCGAGGTGAGGCCTCACCAGTGCCGAGTACAGAGGCACGATCACTTCCCTACTCCTGCTGGCCACACTATTCCTGATACAAGCCAGAATGCTGTTGGCCTTCTTGGCCACCTGGGCACACTGCTGGCTCCTGTTAAGCTGGCCATCCACCATCGCCCCCAGGTCCTTTCCTGCTGGGCATCTTTCCAGCCACTCTTCCCCAAGCCTGTAGCGTTGCTTGGGGTTGTTGTGACCGAAATGGACCTGGCACTTGGCCTTATTAAACCTCATGCAGTTGTGCCTTGGCCCATCGATCCAGCCTGTCCAGGTCCCTCTGTAGAGCCTTCCTACCCTCAAGCAGATCAACACTCCCACCTAGTTTGGTGTCATCTGCAAACTTACTGAGGGTGCACTCAGTCCCCTCATCCGGATCATCGATAAAGATATTAAACAAAACTGGCCCCAAAACTGAGCCCTGAGGGACACCACTGGTGACCGGCCGCCAAGAGGATTTCACCCCATTAATCACAACTCTCTGGGCACAGCCATCCAGCCAGTTTTTCACCCAGCAAAGAGTACACTTCTCTATGCCATGATTCGCCAGCTTCTCCAGGAGAATGCTGTGGGGGACGGTGTCAAAGGCCTTACCAAAGTTCACAGCCTTCCCCGCATCCAGCGGGTGGGTCACATGGTCATAGAAAGAGATCAGGTTGGTTAAGCAGGACCTCCCCTTCCTAAACCCATGCTGGCCAACCCTGATCCCTTGGCTGCCCTGCACTTGCTATGAGAGCTCACTCAAGATGATCCTCTCCATGATCTTTCCTGGTACCGAGGTCAGGCTGACAGGCCTGTAGTTCCCCGGATCCTCCTTCTGACCCTTCTTGTAGATGGGCGTCACATTAGCCACCCTCCAGTCACCTGGACCCTGCCCTGTTGACCAGGATTGTTGATAAATGATGGAGAGAGGCTTGGTGAGCTCTCCCGCCAGCTCCCTGAGTACTCTTGGGGGAATCCCATCTGGCCCCATGGACTTATGTACATCTAGGTGCAGAAGCAGATCATTGACTACTTCCTCCTGGGTTATGGGTGGATTGTTCTGCTCTCCATCCTTATCTTCCAGCTCAGGAGGCTGAGCACCCTGGGGATAGCTGGTCTGACTATTGAAGATGGAGGCAAAGAAGGCATCAAGTATCTCAGCCTCCTCCTCGGCCCTGGTTGCAACTTTCCCCCCAGCATCCAGTAAGGGATGGAGATTCTCCCTGGCTCTCTTTTTGTTGATGTATTTATAAAAACTTTTTTTGTTGTCCTTAATGTTAGTGGCCAAGTTGAGCTCCAGCTGGGCTTTTGCCTTCCTAATTTTCTCTCTGTATAACCTAACGAGATCTCTGTACTCCTCCTGAGTTGCCTGTCCCTTCTTCCAAAGGTGGCAAACCCTCTTTTTATTCCTAAGTCCCATGCGAAGCTCCTTATTCATCCAGACTGGCCATTTTCCCCGCCCTTTAGACTTGCGACACTTGGGGACAGCCTGCTCCTGGGCCTTTGAGATTTCCTTCTTGAAGAGCGTCCAGCCTTCCTGGACCCCTTTGCCCTTCAGGACTATCTCCCAAGGGACTCTCTCAACCAGTGTCCTGAACAAGTCAAAGTTCACTCTCCAGAAGTCCAAGGTGGAGGTTCTGCTAACCCCCCTCCTTACATCGCTACGAATTGAAAACTTGACCATTTCATGATCACTAAACCCAAGACGACCTCCGACCACCACATCTCCCACTAGTCCTTCTCTGTTTGTGAGCAATAGGTCTAGCAAGGCACTTCCCCTGGTAGGCTCACCTACCAGTTGTGTCAGGAAGTTATCTTCCATGCACTCGAGGAACCTCCTAGCCTGCCTGCTCTCTGCTGTGTTATATTTCCAGCAGATACCCGGCAGGTTGAATTCCCCAACCAGAACAAGGGCTGAATGGCCGAATGAACAGAATGGGTGAAGGTGCTGACAGGAAAACCATGAAATGGGTGAATTAAGCATCCCAGTATCGCTTTGTCAGGACCTGTTGCAGGCCTGATGAATTTTGCATCTCTAGGACCTTCCTAGGAGATTATATGGTCATTTTCTACTATTGGCAGTCTCCTGCAGAGTAGGCAATTGGCTGTGTAGAACAGGCACTAGTGGGATGGTGGGGAATTAAAACTTACCCATGCTGAGCTCAACTTATCAAGATGTCAGAGAGGCTTCAGTTTTACCATTTGGAGAAAATAGATGGACCAGCATAAAGTTGCAGTAGTTAAATTTGTATTTGCACATAAAGAAGAGGGCAAATGAAACCAAGAGCAAAGTCCTGTAGAATTTCAGCAGAAAACGGAAATTGAGTTCTCTGAAGGATCCTTCTGAAGTTGGTAAATATGAGTAATGAACACCAAAGGAAAGGACCTGATCTGCAAGTTAACTAAGATGTTAAGAAAAAGGAGATTAGAATAAATCAGAGACTTAATCAGAACAGAAAGACTAAGAGCGTAGAAAAAGAGACTAAGAAGGGGAAAAATGTTGTGGGAACTCTGCAAAGAAGAGTCTCAGAGCTCTGTGTCATGGTCTTTGTCTTTAAAAGACAAATACATTGGAGGGAATAGCTGTAGGTGCAGTTGTCAGATCCAGGGAAAACATACAAACCTTTTCACAAAAGTGAACAGGTTTCACAAGCGAACAAATAGATAAATAACACAGAAAATGGGACTGAAAGACATTTCTAAGTATTAGTTCAACCCATCCACAAATGACTAAGTGTCTATCTATCTCCAATGAGCTGGGGTAAAATATTGAGTTAGTTAACTACTGTTAATTGAGGAAAGTTGAGTGAAAATAATCTGAATCTTAACTTTCAACTTTTTTTTTTTTTGTATTTAAATTGTAATTCAGAGTGTATTAATACTCAGGAAGTCATAAGCAAGAAAACTGTAGCACTTCTAGCCTGAGTACTAAACCAAAAACTTCCTACCCTTTCCTGCTAAAGAAATTTGCATTAAAAACCTGAAACTAAAACCAAACACATACCAGTCATGAAGGCTGGAGTAGGAAATTGCAACTAAACATGTGATGAAATTTTATGCTTAACTTATCGATATGTCAATTACAACATAAACCAATAGCCAGAGAATAGGTAGACTAGTTCCTACATTGAAGAAATAATCTGGAGCAGATTAAATTGTACTACTACTGTCCACATAGACAGTAAAGACATTAAAAAAAGTAACATTCAGAGAAATGTGGAGAATTTAGAAAGTCTGAGACACAGTAGCCCATAAAAGAAGAAAAGTGGACATTCTTTTGCCAGTGTGTACCTCATAATGTGGAGCATATGTGAAAGAATCAGTTAAAAGACAGTATTTAGAGGCATTGCAAATGTTTATAAAAGGAGAACCTGAATCAAATAAGCTTTATCAAAATGCTAGGAAGTAGTCCAACCTAAAAGACAGCAGAAGAGTACAAATGTTACTCTGGATTTATACAGGGTTGGATCTTTTAATTTTATGTTAATGTGCAAACCCAGACACCAACCAAAGATGTCTAGAGACTGAGATTACTCCCAAAAAGCATGTTTATAGATAAATAAATAAATAAATAAACAAATAAAAGCAAAACTAATGAGCAGTAGCAGATAGAGGAGAGAGGAAACTTAATGCCATAAAGACTATTTCACAGTTCCTTGTCACTGCATAAATTTCTAAAATGGTTTTTAAGGAGTGGGAGAAGAAAACAACATTTACTCCGTCTGCCTGGTTTCCTATGGAAAGGAGGACTATGCGGTCATGTTATCTGTAGACTCTGCTCAGTAACTTTTCAGTTCACTTACCCATTTTGAACACACTTGATGAGGGCTCAGAACTAATTTAATTTCTACACATTTTTTGATTATAGAAGGAGAAACCTAAATGAGTGGCTCACTGAAGGCAAGTCAAGCAGAACCTAGCCCTTATAACTTTCTGTTTCGTGCAGCTGGCCACTCAGCACATTTTCAAATTTGAACTCTCCAAGTAGTCTTTGGTCTCTTCTATGCTGCCTTTCCTCAGAGACTGGCAGGTAAGAATAAGATACTCTATGAAGGTACAGATTACTGAGAAATGGTCACAAGGCCATAAGAAACCAGACTGTATGAGATAGCTAGTTGTAACATTTTTTCTTTTGGTGTTTTTTTTTTTTTTTAATGACTAGGAAAATATCAAAGTTATGCAGAGATTTTTGGCCAAGAGGCCTTATTATAATTTTTATGGGTTTTAACTAATGGAAGCTTGATAAGCTTTTAATTTTCTTTTTTCCTTTTTTTTTAAATGTGCCATCACAAATAAGGTGTGGCAAGAAATCATGATGTTTAATGATATAAGAAAATAATAATATTAAATATGCTGTTATGTGTATGTATTGCTTAATTTCTTTGAATCTTTAGAAGCTGGACATACTATTTCAAATATTTTCTAAAACTCCTTATAACTTGTAGACACATTATGTATCAATTCTAAGTGATAGAGAGTGAACTGTAGTACTACGTTTATTTGCTTAACATTCAGACACAATTTTTTGTTGGTCTGGTTTATGCAGGGCTTTTTCCCCTTTGGAATCTGAAAGAATTCTCACTGAAACAGAAACAAAATTATTTCCTTTTCATGTTTATTTTTCTTGGTTTGGGGTTTGTTTTGTTTTGTTTTGTTTTGAATAGACTCAAAGCTTAGGCCAAAAAGTGGAAAGGAGAAGAGAATCTCTTTGCCCACAACAAGGCTGCTGAGTATGGCCAATATTATGGCAGATCATCATTCATAAAATTAATCTTCTTGGACAAGTTACGCAGAGGAGGAACATCCTGAGTGGAAAGAAGACATATGAACTGTATGAAATCTATGAAAAACACCCTCAGTTTTGATTCATAGGCACCCTCGTGTCTTGTGGCTGAATATGGGTTCTGCAAAGACAAGCTGTTTTTTGAATCAAGACTTGAATAATGCATGTTCATGCTTAGAGAGGATGGGAAGAAATGGAAAAGAAGGAGAGTAGTGCCTGTGAACCTGTCGTTAGGACTGAACAGTAAGTAACTTTATGTCTGAACAGTATTACTTGAAGAGTATCTGCTACTCAGTCCTAAAGAGAAGCAATCTGGATCAGACAAAAGCTAGTAAATGTAGCCATAAACTTTATTTTAAAGTGAGGTGAGCCAAAACATGAGTATTGTAAGTATAAGCTCATAAAACCAATGTCTGATGTACTTCTCTAAGACTCACAAATGTACTCAGAAAGTCTATTAGGCATCACTTTCAAAGGACTGACCTATGCAGTAGATTCTGCTTCATCTTGCATCTCATACATCTACACAAATAACAGGGTTGGTATATTTGTCCAATTTTAAATTTCGGTTGAAAATACCCATTCAAATCAATGCATTCCTAAGGATGTCTGTTTATATTCACAGAACAATCAATGATTCAGATGAGTGAAAACCAAAAGAATAGTCTGTGGAGCTAAGTCTTAAGATTTTACCTCCAGGCACAAACAATTTTTTTTTTTCTGAAATTAAAACACATTGATGGGATAAATAAGAGGATTGTAGTAAAAGTATAGTATAACATTTTCAGAAAGAATAGGGGGAGATAACAGGAGAAAACCTATGAAAGGTACAATATGCTTCTGCATAAGTGTTCTGAATACCAAGGAAGACAGGCTTCTCGGAGGTTCATGGGTAACGATTAATGTGGAAAAAATATAGGCATCCCTACCGTAAGAGCAGTTACCATCATTTTAAATAACTAACAAAACCGCAAAAAAGCATAAGACTTGCAAGGGATTGTGGCTACATATTCCTCAGAGTTCTCTGAATATAGCAAACACAGACAATTCTTGACCCAGCAAATTCTTTCAATGACTGACTTAGCGATAGGGTGTGTTTCTGATTACCAGTTTTATATATATACATAACATTAAAAACAATTAGAAAGGAGAAAATCTATTGGTGAATACCTAAATGAGAATAAGAAATGCTAAGAGAATGAACATGAAATAAGAATGCATTACATGATCCTCAAAAAATTAAGACATTTGAACATTAGAATTAAAAAAAAATAATCTGAGAAGACCTTTTTGCAGAGCGTCAGAGAATTGCAGGGAAACAGACATTTAGAGACCTCAAAAATAAATCAGTTGCAGTAAAAGCACGTATTTTCCCCAAAACCAAATAATATGTAGATACCTGATGATGAAATAATGAACTCTTGATTGAGTTGATCTGAAAAAGGAAAAGAAAATATACATAGGACAGAAACAAATTCAGATTACCAAAGGGTCTAAAAGAACAGTGCAGATAAGCAGGGGGGGAAAAAACCCAGAAAGTTCAAGAGATGAAACATGGTGCAATTAACATTTAAGAGATAAAAAGTAGCTTTTTGTAGACATATCACTATTAATTGAAAGATGAATTGCTGATACATTTTATTTCTGAAAGACAAAAGACACAGAGTGTTTAATTTCCATTTTCCATCAGTTTTCATTAGAAGAGCTTAATGTATTGCAGATAGTTAACACAATTTGTAGCACTATGAGGTTATGATCATACACACTAGAGTTTGCTGAAATGAAATGGAAGTTTTACAATTGGCTGGTACTCCTAAATCTGATTCTTGTCATTCTTAAAAATGTTTGAAAAAATCTTTTCTTTTTGAAAAAAGGTCAAGACATCTTGGAAAAAGGGTAAACACAATTACGATCTTCAAAATGAAAGATATAAAGGCAAAGAATTATAAATCAGTCATCTTCAATGCAATATTGTAATAATCAATAACTGAATTTTTTGTGAACCTCTAGAAAATAATGGGCAGAGTGGCAAAAACGAATTCCTAAAAGAAAAAATCATGTTAAAGTAGCATGTTTTTCTTCTACAGCAGATAGCAGGCTTTCACAATGAAGAAAAAATAATAGGTCCATCATGTCTTTGTTTGATAACTTCTTACATGATATTTCCATGGCAAGGTTGGGAGGGGAAACTAACAATATTGATGGAACTCCTTTGACATGGGTAAAAAACTATACGGTCATTATTTTTAACTACTGTCTTGATACAGTTTGCTACCAATGTGGAAGAATGATGCAAAGAGGGAATCTACAAGTAGTTTCTCCTAAGTGATGGATCAGTGAATAGCTTTACTAAACGTGCAGACGATATAGACCTAAGAGGGACTGCAAATGTATTCAAGGGCTGGATTTGATCTCACAATGATCATGATAAACTGCAGGAACTGCTTAGATTAAAAAAAAAAAAAAGCCAGCAACAAAAAGTGAAGCTCAGTATAGACAAGCAGGCTTGTGTGATAACATTACAATTTTGAACACATTATGGAGAAGAGCTCATTAGGAAGAGGTTTTGTAGAAAAGAAGCAAATGGCCAACAGTATGAGCAAGAACAAGGGACTAATGTTGTTAGAAGAGCAAATTATGTGGGAGGAACACATGGAAAGCCACTTACTAAAAATAAATAAATTTTCTGTGATATTTTATGTATACATCAATAGAGATGAATTTTGGACAAATGAGAGGAGGAGGATCAGAGGATTAAAAAACACAATCTAGCAGAATACTGAAGTAAATGTATGGTTTAACACAAAAAACTAGAGAAGGATAATGAAGCACAGTTTAGGTATGTAAAACACTGTTGCAAGAAGAAATAAAATAATGAATTCTCTATTTCATATTTGGTGGGGCAAGTGGTAATTAAATTAATTAAGAGATTGGTTTTGACTCCAAATATCTCAAATTGGAAGGGACCCATAAGGATCATCAAGTCCAACTCTCTGCTCCTCACAAGACTACCTAAAGCTAAATCATACGACTAAGGGCATCTTCTAGATGCTCCTTGAACTCTGATAGACTTGGTGCCATGACCACTTCCCTGGAGAGCCAGTTCCAGCGACCAACCACCCTCTCAGTGAAGAATCTTTTCCTAAGGTCCAATATGACCTTTCCCTGACACAGCTTCATTCCTTTTCCTCGTGTCCTATTGCTGGTCACCAGAGAGAGGAGATCAGCACCTTTGCTTCTGCTGACACCCTTAAGGAAGTTGTCGACAGTGATGAGGTCAACCCTCAGCCTACTCTTCTGCAAGCTGAACAAACCTCCTTGTAAGCCTTGGCCTTGAGACCTACGTAATCGGAGCTCTTTAAAAGTCACTTGAAAAAATCTGTCTTGGATAACACAGTATAATTGATCCTACCCTAGGTCAGGGAATAAATTAGACAACATATCAAGCTCTTTCTACATTCCTATGAGTCTAAAAGACCTACCGTTCTTTTTGAGGTGATTTTAGTGATACGTTGCTGTTCTATTTCATAGAAGCAATGTATAGCTTAACACATCAGTCTGACACTGTACGAGTGAAATAGGCACTTGTACAATTAGAGACATTTGTACATTAATACAATAAATTTCTTCATAAACAGCATATGATATTGATTATTTGTGTACTGCATATTGTCTCTAAAATTTGTTAAACCTACTTGTTCAAAGCTCCTCTAGAAAACTTTTTTTTTTTGGTGTGTTTTATCTAATTATCTAATAAATTAATACAACAAGGGAGCTCATTAAATTCAGAGCAAGGAAGAAGGAAAAGGTGTTGCTAGAACTTAATTAGCAAGATACAAAGATACCAATTAACACCTATAGTCAAGAAAAGGAAAAACATTTTCATGCACCATACTAAAAAAATACATTCACAGCTGGTTACACATATTTAAGTGGCATGCAACTAAATTTGGTGCTAGTGTTGATATTAAGTAAAAAGGATCATGTGAAGGAAAAAACAACTTCCCCAGGGTAGCAACCAAGATTCCTTTTTATTGGTATGAACACCATCTCTTTAGCTATTCAGATTAATGACAGAGTAATTATGGAAAAAAATGTGCTACAGAAATGGCTAAGAATGATATCATCTTTTTCTACCAGATGTACCACACTAATGTGTGCCAATAATAATTTAAATATACAGTTTGTAATTAACACCTCTGACAAGCTAGAAAACAATTATTTTCTTTTTAAGATAATAAACTGACTGCTAAGAATAATCCCTTTTAAATATAGATCCTTCTTCTTTTACTCTTAGTTTGAATGATGTTTTCATGAGATCTAAAGGTCATTGGATTTTAAGTAACACATAGATTCAAAACGAGCACGAAGAAGAGCCATAGCTTATACAGGAAATGGCTATTTTTCACATGCTTTCCTATCTTTTAGAGATTATTCTTCCTAAAATGAATAAAGATACTTTAGTGTCTCCAAATGACAGTGCAAACTAAACTGAGAAAACTTTAGGATAGACAAGAAGCTGCAAAGAGAGTCAGCAAGAAATATTGTCTTCAGGATGCATATAAAATGGAATATTTTTACAGAGCTAAGGCATCGAGGCCTGCAGGGCATTTTATTATATACATAAAAGATTTAGAATAAACCCATGCCTGAAGGAATAAGGAATCGATACTTTTTTGATGACGGCAAAAAGGTTGATTTTTCCTTTCAGGTGTGGCAGCATGTACACCTTTCAACAATAAATAGTATTTGTCTATGGAAGAAGGAGGGAAATCTCTATTCCATCTGTTGAAATGGAATCCAAAATACCCCAAGACTTAAAATCCATAAAATGTAAGAAAGAGCACACAAGAAGTATCACGATTACCTGAACTAATAACTGCCTCACATAATTAGGAACCAGAAGTTTAAGTATGGTAGTATGTTTTTGTATTCAAGAGCTATCCAAACAAAGAGAATCACGGAATCACGGAATCTTCGGAGTTGGAAGGGACCTCTAGAGATCGTCTAGTTCAACTCCCGTAAAGCACATCCCTCAGGGCTGCATCCAGGCGGATCTTGAAAATCTCCAGAGAAGGGGACTCCACAACCTCCCTGGGCAGCCTCTTCCAGTGCTCTGTCACCCTCACCGTAAAGAAGTTTTTCCGTGTATTTGAACGGAACTTCCTATGTTGTAGCTTGTGCCCATTGCCCCTTGTCCTGTCAAGGGGCAGAGAAAGAGCAGAGACCATGTTCCAAAATGAGTGTCTAAGTGCTGGAAGCACAGAGGCTAAGACAGCACTTTTACTTGCTCATTTGTGGACCTGCACAGAGAATGCATTAGTTTCTTAGTGTGCTGCAGGATTTCTTTTCAGTGCAAATTCAGTTTGCACTTAAAATCTTACAATATACACTTAACCATGCTGCTGGATTTCTCAAAGCAGTTTCCCTCATGGTGAAACAAAATTGAGGATGTCCAACAGGCAGTCATCTGTAGATCCCTCCATGCAAACTGAATTCAAGGTCCTCCAGCAGTTAACACTCTATACACGCACAATCTATGCCTAGAACCCACAACTGTCATTGACTTCATTGCCTGAGAAAACACAATATGGATGTGGACTCCTAGAACCAGAAAGAATCATGCAAAATTAAGGTCTTTCCTTTGTGCAGCGTTAGTCCATGATGTAGATGCATCTGACACCAAATAGGGTCTGACATATTCAGAAATAGACAGTTCTGGCTATGTACTACCTGATAGACTTTTATGACTATGGCTCCAAAAATTAGTTTTGAACTACTAATTTAACATATGGCATCTTTCTACTTAGCCAAGTCAAAACACTATCTCATCAAACATTTTTAATCACGAAGTCTTAGATTTCGCTAAGCATCCTTTTCCAGTTTATCACAACAGGTTAATCCCAGGTGTAGGATTCATATCCCTGGTTGTAGACATCTGATGATTTTTCTGACTCTGTGAAGTATCCTGCTGGCACTCTAATTGCCACTCCAGAAGAGCATAAGTATTGTGTCACACTGGCTGGCCCTGCCAACCCAGGCCACCTAAGTTGACACCAGGTGTGACAGTTCAAGCATCTTAATGTCTTCCTAAGTCTTCTTCCTGACTTTCTTTAAGAGGGTTGAGAAGGGAGGCTTGACCTGATGAAAAATTTTATAGCAAACTTAATTCACGACTGGACTAGGATTCTCAGTTAATGCATAATGACTTTTAAAATGAAAGAAAATGAGGATTTTTTTTAAAAAAGAGCAGTTTGGTGTTTAAAATCCTATAAAGCCCAGAGAATTCAAAATTCAGATCCGCCAGCTCGCAGGAGAGTGTTGTTTGCATCGAGTGTCTAAGCCATGTTCTTGTCTGGTTTTTCTGGTTCTCTCTCTCCCTTTTCCTGAGCCATCAGTTTTATGCTTGTTATAAAGTTGCAAAGCAGAGAGGGGTGAAAGCTTCTTTGTCTTTGTGTAGCTGAGCAATTAGAGGAAAAGGACAGCTAAACCTTCACAAAGTAGTACACTTTGCACTATCCTGAATAGTTATAATATAACTTAGTACTATTTTGATGAACAATTTTCGGAGTAAGTTAGCAAACAGCAAATGCTAATTCTGACAATACAAGTAAAAGCTGAATTTCCCTTTCTGCTTGAAGTGTGACTGTTTATTTGAATTTCTCTGAAATTTAGTGTGTCTCAAAGAGGTAACTAGGAAGGAGAGTATTCAAAATGTATGTGACTTTGGAACCAATTAAGCAATTCCAACTGTTCTGGATAGTCAGCGTATGTAATTCTCTCACAGTGGGTAATTTTTCAGCCTTAGGTCATGGTAGAAAGTTTCATCATTAAATGACTTGATTTTTCAAAATCAGCTAAGTTAATTGCAGATCAGATGCTCTTCCAAAATCACAAAAGACAGGATGTGTCTTTGTTGGGAGGGTGGTGATGTCAACTTTCCAGCTGAGCTAATAGTTGAAAGACCAACAATTGGCAAATATCTTTTATAAATGTATCTAATGACCCAATCAACACCTTCTCTCCATCCATGCATTTTTAATGGCAATTACTTTAGAGGCCTCAGCAGTTCTCAAGATATTTTTAAAAAAGTCTGAAAATAATAGAACTAAATTCCTAACTTGACCTAATGACTTTGAATGTTATTCACAGTCTTCATTCTGAATAACAAAGGCAGATTTATCAGAAATAATTCTATTTATAAGCAAAGAAATAAACCTTTGAAAGACCTAAAGCAAATTTAGGACATTTTCATCACAATAGTATTCTCTACCCATTATCATCCCTTCTTTTTACTATTTGTTATAAGAAAACAAAATCCACTGCAGTGGATTTTAGAATATTTCAACCAAATAAATTACTGGCAAACTTTATTTCACTAAGAGACATGGAAGACTCTAATAAAATATAAATTACTTTGGCTACCAGTGCCAAGCACCTTAAGTAGTTGTCAGGGATTATTTCTTCTAGACTTAGTTAACTGGAAAACTAAAGAAATTTCCACCATTCGTGGTCTAGACAATATTATCTTTTACAATGATGTGGCCCTTACTTGAAAACAAACCTCAGACTCAGGAGACCCAAGGTCAAATTCTGGCATTAGTCATAATTTAAATTCTAGTATGGGAACAAGTTTTATTTTGAATGTGCTTTTATGTCTATAAACAGATTTTTTTTTTCTTTGAACAGCCACGTAAGATTGCTGTTAACCATGGGATGATGAAACTATTCAACTTTTTGTAGTCATATAAAGTCATTTAAAAAAAAATAACAAAATTCTGCTCTTAAAGGTTGTTATAGGGTTCAAAATGTATCACCAAAACAGGGATATTAGCAATACATTCTGACCAACATTACATAAACAGCACAGAGATGTTTAATAAAAATAAAATTTAATAATAATAATAACAACGTGGAGTATTTCTACTGTCTCTTGAAATAATCTAAAAGAAATGCTAAAAATAATTAATACTTTAAAAAAATATTTTATTTTTTTTTTTATTTTTATTTTTCCTTTTCTCTTTCCTCCCTAACCAGAAATTCAGGAATGCAGTATTATTTCAACCTAACTTGGTGAAATTAAACTTTGGACAGTAATTTAGGCTTTGTTATATAGTTTGATATAGTGTTCATACTTTTTCAATGCACACAACTAAGACCACACTTTGCATGTTTTAAAGAAATTCAGGAGAGATGTGATACATTTTAGGTAATGTAACCAGTTAAACAATTTTTGAAAGATCAAAGGACAAAGAAAAATGTGTATTTTTTTAGTAAAAAATCCAAATTCTTATCTCTTATCAGCAAACAGAAACCCAGTGCCTTCTTCTAGCTAGCTCTTTCAGCTTCCAGATGCCTTGTTTCCTTAGCTAATGCTCAGATAAGAAATTGTAGCAAGAATCCACACCATGCTATGGATTCTCAAAATGTCCTATCCCTGTCATAATAAGCTGCTTCCATACAGCCAACAATAATCCCAACATATATTTATAATATTATCTGACCTTGAGTTTCAGTTGGCTCAACTCACAGTCTGCAATTACAGAGATGTTCATCCCTGCTGGACCACAGTGATGCCTCTTAGATCGCTTCAAGGAAGCCGCTGAACAGATTATTAGGACATGGTTGTCTTCTGAGTAACTTTGGGCTCTCTTTCTAATTCTTCCAATCTTACTGTGTACGAGACACAGATGGTTCAAATAAATCGCATTTCCTTCCTACTGTATCCTCTTTTTGGAAAGGGATTATAGTCAGTTTATCTGTTATTAAATAGACAAAGCAAAAAGTAATACAAAAATGCCTGTTTTCTTCTCCCGAGCTCTCTTCTCCCTGAGGTAATGTGGCAAAGGCTTGCTTTCCTTGAACCTTTTAAGACAGATAGACACAAAGCAAAAGAAAATTTAAAAGGTTGTAAGCTCTTCTTTGAATTTTTTTTTTAAATGATAGTTTGGGAAGCTTGCAAAACACTAGTCTTATAAAACTAAGTAGCCTGACTGATCTGCTAACAAAACACAAGTTTCAACTCTGTACTTATACATCAACGTCATTGAAATGACGCCAAACAGTGATAGTGGTTACTTAGCTGTTCAAAACAAATAGCTTAAATTCTAGCCATAAATTTTCAACTCTATGTATTTTAGCTTAATGTGACAGGAAATACAGCAACTGGGATCCATCAATACCTAAATGACTTTTGTAGACAAAGGGAGAATATTTGTTTTTAATGTTACAATGTTCCTAATTTCATAATATTGCCTGACACACTCTGCACTCTAACCAAGTACTGAAAACTGACTTATCATATTGGACCATATCTAGGGAGATATTATAGAAAACTGTTGGGTGGTTTAGTACTATATAAAGCTTAGTAGACATACTTGTACTTACAAGATTGTAATGAAGAATTTAACTGTTCCTAAATTGAAAAAAGATCCCCTGATTAATATTCAATTTTCCTGTTTGGATGAATGAACTTTGTATGATCCCACATATTTATAATCTCTGTAGCTACAGAATTCAAAAAAATTTTAAAAATCTGCCCAATTTACATACACAACTGTTGCCTTTAAAGGAACATTAATTGGAGACCTTTTAGTCTTATTCCTTTGTGGCTGAGTCCTTTATGGACATTTTGGAAGGGGTTTTTGTATGTTGTAGCTGTAACTTCTTACATAACTCTTGTATGTTTCTTACAAATGCAAAGTCCTCACCCTAGAAGGAGTAATCTCTTGCAGTATTACAGAGTGGGATGGACAGACCGAGGAGCTGCTCTGAGGAAAGACGCTGGTGGCCTTGCCAGACTGCAAAGCTGGACATAAACCAGTGGTGAGCCCTGTCCTGTAGTTTGAAGGCAGTGATAGATCACACCTAGAGCACTGTGTCCATCCAGTTTTGGAAGGACAGGAGAAGCCAGTGAGTCCAGCAGAAGCCAGTAAGTTTGGGGTTGAAGTGACTGGTAGTCCCATGACAAGAGGCTGGTAGAAGAGAGCTTGTCCAGCCTATGGCAGAGAAGGCTTTGGGGGCACCTCAGAGCCACCCTGTTGCCTACGAGGAAGTCATCAAGAGACAGAGCCAGATGCTTCACAGAGATACATGGCGAGAGAAGAGAAACTGAGTATAAATTGAAACAGGAGAAGTTTCTATTGGATATGAGGAAAAAGGAGGATGGTAAAGAATTGAGAACAAATTGCCCGTAGAAGCTGGTCAGGCTCCATCCTTGTAACTAACTTTTCAAGACCGAGCTGGAAAATACCGTGTGAAATCTGGTCTCATTCCATAGTTGATACCACTTTGAGTAGGAGGTTGGACTAGATACCTTCTGAAGTCCCTTCCAACTGAATCATTCAATTTAATTTATTACATTTTCATACTGGTTACTGTATGCAGGATTTAGTTCTATCAAATGAAAGCCTGTGTTTTGAGTTGTCGAATATTGGTAAATTGGAATACAGGACATGCCAAATAGCTGAAGGAGAAATAAGGGAAAGAAATTAGAATCTTTTGGGATGGATGACAGCATGGAGCAGATATCTTGAAATTTGTGGAAGGAAAGAAAAGCAAAACCCAAACTTCAAAATTCCTTGGTGCAATGAAGAGCATATTACAATCAATTTACTAGTGAGAGACACACTAAATCCACATTAAGTTACAATAAGAAAAACTATTAAAAAAAATTCTTCAAGGAAACTTACTGTTTAGATCACTTGCACTAACCCAACTTGCTCAGTTTTCACAGCCTGTGATTTTTAGAGAAGAAAGTACATATTTCATGGGATACTTTCTTAAAAGTCCTTCTTTACTCACTGTATCTCTCCTGAGAAATGCAAAGTCAGTCAAGAGTTCTTTTAAAATTTTTATATATATTGACCAAAATTTCATAGCTCTGTACAGTTACATAGTTTTCAAGCAGTAAGAGAAAAAAAATCTTCATTAGAGAAGGTCATCAATGGCTGCAGAATTATCATTCTTAACACAAAATTTAAATGAGACAAATGAAACGTGTAAGTTCTTCTTCTGGCAGCTGGTGTACTTTCCTGTTCAGAGGTTAAACCTGTTCAGGACAAAATCAAAAAGATGGTGACCCAAAGTCAGCAAGCATTATTCAAAACAAGTTTTTCTGGTCTTGAATGATTAAATCATCATCTCCTAGATTTAGTTACCATGTTACTCTGCTCCAACAACATCGCTTTGGTTTCTAAAGACTTCAGAATAATTTGTTTTCTCTAAACCAATTTGTATCTTGTCAAAGAGAGATTGCAGTTTTACAACCACCTGGGGAATAAGTGATCCCATTCCATAAATAACAGAGTCATCTGCATAATATGTACTAAGATGTCCCTGTAGACTTTAGAGATATTATATATGAATAGAAAGATATAGACTCGTTTAAGAGATTTATGCAAGAGATAGTTCAGTTGATATGTCTTCCAACACAAATATTCTTATATCACCATACAGACAAATCTGTATAAGTAGTTTGAGAACTTAAAGTATTGCAGTTGTAAAGACAGAAAAGTTAAAAAAAAAATAAAATTAAATGGCTATTTAAATAATGGAAAACTCTTCTTCTTGGAATCAAAATGGCCAAAGTTGGGAATATGAAAACATTTTGTGATGGAAAGAGGCATCATAGCTATAGGAATAATGCATATTTACTAAGAAAATACTTAAAATACATACATATGTCTGTTGCTTGTTAATATTTTTTCATACATACAAAATACATTCAAGAATATTAAACTACATCCTCTACAGAGTCACTAGATAATCTGAATCTGTTGCTTAAACTAAAATAGGGGATGGAAAAGACTACTGAGCCTGCTCTAGCTTGAGGATGAGGGCATGAAGATGGAAGGTACTTCTTCTATCAGGTGTGGGGAAACATTTCTCTTATTTTCTGGATATATGCAAAAAGAGAGTTCTGCTAGTTCTACTTGTTTCTTTGTGTCCTTGTAGGTTTTAGGGAAGTTTGATATGTAGAATCATAGAATCAACTAGGTTGGAAGGGACCTTTCAGATCATCTAGTCCAACCACCAACTTAACACTGCCAAATCAACACTAAACCATATCGCTAAGCACTATGTCTACACGTCTTTTAGATACCTCCAGGGATGGTGCCTTAACCACTTCCCTGGGCAGCCTGTTCCAATGCTTGATAACCCTTTCAGAGTAAAAATTTTTCCTGATATCCAGTCTAAACCTCCCTTGGCACAACTTGAGGCCATTTCCTCTCATCCTATCACCTGTTACTCAGGAGGAGAGACAGACATCCACCTCTCTACAACTCCTTTCAGGTAGTTGTAGAGAGTAATTAGGTCTCTCCTCAGCCTCCTTTTCTCCAGGTTAAACAACCCCAGCTCCCTCAGCTGCTCCTCATAAGACTTATTCTCCAGACCCCTCACCAGCTTCATTACCTTTCTCTGGACCTGCTCCAGTACCTCAATGTCTCTTTTGTGGTGAGGGACCCAAAACTGGACACAGTACTCGAGGTGGGGCCTCACCAGCGCCGAATACAGAGGCATGATCACTTCCCTAGTCCTACTCACCACGCTGTTCCTGATACAGGCCAGGATGCTGTTTTCCAGTTTCTCCAGCCTGTCACGATGGTGCTCCACTCCATCAAATACGACAGAAAAGCAACTGTGAAGAAATCAGAAGCAGCAATGCCAGGTTCCTTTACTAAGCTGAACGGGGCAAAGTGATCTCCAAATGCCAATAGAGAGACTATCAACAGAGCTAAGAGAACGTGCACCAGAAAAAGAGAGTTTATCCTGTTCTTATGCTATTCTTTCAGGAGCTCACAGGAGCAGAGAGAAAAGAGTGAATAATTTACTTGAAGCTGAAATGTGCTGATTTAAGTACAATATGATCTCTGTAAAGATTTGCCTATTGATGGGTATCATCTAATCAGCTAACAATGTTTTCCATCTGTTTATGACTGAAAATTAACTGTGGATGGACAGTAACACAAGAAGTTGGAATAGATATTGAAACTTCATCTTGAAAAAATATTGGAGGAAAAAGGCTTCAGACTTCAAATATTACTGAGTTTTGGATCAAGCGCAAAATGAATATGACTTCACCCTTTTTACAAATAACCCCACTACTTCTAAAAAATGAACTGGGAGTAAGTTCATACAACTCTAACGAAAACCAGCAGATTGTCAGATAGACAGTAAACTTCAGAATTATGAAGTATTTCTGTTTTCGAATAGATTCAACAAACTGCAAAGTGGTAAACTTAATGGTCAAGGTGAGAAATGGCATAACCTTGTAATTGTCAAGAAATTCTCAAGAGTGTCATAAGGTTACGAATGTTTGTATAACTGTCAAACAGCACTAAGTCCCAGTACTGTTACTTGCAACTTTTCCATAAGAAAAAGCAAATATCCAGATTTACTCCTTTAATTCTCTTAAAGGAGTATGGAATCTGAGGGGGTTTTTTGTTTTGTTGTTAAACCGTACGAGACATAGTTGGGAAGAGGGTAGAGAACAGAGGAGTATGACACATGATGTAGTGGCATGAGTTAAAAACGCCAAATTAAATCCTCTGAAGTTAGAGTTTCTTCAAATGTATCAGTGAGGTCAGACTATGACAGATCAACTGTTGCAATATCTTTAAAGATAGGCTAGATTAACTAATCATTCCGAAATCACGTAAAATCCTCCCTTTCACTTGCCTGAAAGAAACAGAATGAGAAGTGAGCAAAATTTTTAAGCAAAGAAGTGTAAAATAGAATTCTTTGAACATTTACCTATTTAAATCATAGGTAAATAAGAACATCCTGAAATAATTTCAAAAAGACTGACAAAGACCCTTGATAAAGACTCCAAAAAGGCATAGGATGAGAGAACGTCACTGGGAAATAGCAGGGACAGAAAAGTGTAAGAGCACACAAAAAAATTTTTGTCAGTGAGTTTTCTCTCTCCTCCCAAAGAAGGAAAGAGTAGCTAAACACTGACCCTGGTAGATTTGTTTGGTTTTCTTTTTTATTTTATTTTTTTTTCAATCTTAACTAGAGCCAGAATACATCTGGATTTCCTCAAACTTGTCCTCCCTTCTCTGCCGAGAAATTTTCTCTGTCTGGGAACTGGAGAAGTTTGTGCCCCCAGCTGGGATGTCCAAAATTTCCAGACACGTTCACGGTGCACGTACAGATTAACTTTGCAGCATAGGCATAGTGAGTCTGCTGCTTCTGGGAAACATCAGTGCACTGTGCATATGCGATACAGTTGGTCTGTGCACACGCAGCAAGCCTAGCGTGCTCCAAACACATTGTATTTATGGCATACTCTGCGACAAGCACATGAGTTTCTATGCAGGATTTCCAAGACAGAAATAGTTTTGAATCATTTTTGGATTTTTCTCCTGCTTCCTGCAAAAAGCCAATTTTAGCATAAGTACGGATGGCACTGGAAAAAGCTGAAGGAAGGAAGGAATCACAAAAGTTGAACAGATGATAAGATTAAGATAACCCTAATGAATGCAAACTGCGGGGACAAGCATCAGATATGGAATAATCTCTAAACAAAAACTAAACTCAGAGTTAAATCTCTTCAGTGTCTATGGTATCACTATGCTGCTAATAAGGACAGTGACCGTAAATGGATGAAAGAGAATTTGTTTTGCTGAGATTTCTGGCCTCCAGAGAAGCAGTATATGTTTTTGAAGAGCAGCTGTTGCATCTGCCTTAAGGCAATGAGTATGGTCTGGTACCTGAGAGGGAGTTACATGTAATGGTAGACGGTAATGCTGAAGATCTAAAGACACAATGCCATTTTCCTTTAGTTGACCAAGATATTTCCCCCATAAAAATACTCTTTAACTTCTTTTACCATTAGCACTTAAAAATACAGGAAATAATGGTCATCTTATGCTTTCAGGTAAATAGTGCTTGAGCTGAATTAGGTGCAGTTACATAAATTGAATTAAGGCATAGATACGGTCCACAAATTTATATGAACAAAATGAATTAGCCCAAATCAACCTTTATATATATTGTGAAGGAACTCAAAGACTGAATTGAAACATGAAGATATCAGTACTTCAGGGACAATTCTTCATCAGAAATTGCATAAATTTGTATTGGGAATAAGCCAGTTCCTGCTGTTTTATAGCCATCTTTGGTTAAAGTGATAAAGTGGACGAGTCATATTTCTCTGATAACATTGTGCCTGCAGGATGTGTTTTATAAGTGGCAGAATTGTCATTAGCATAATATGACAATGCCAAATTAATTCTAATTATTCTGATCGTTGAGCATTTAAATGAAAATTAAGATGTTAAAGGTAACTAATTACTGAAAAGGCTACTTCTGAGAATAAAATATGTGAGGTTCTTAAGAAATACAGTATAAAACAATGGGCCTGAACTCTCTAACGTCTTGTAAGTTTGTTTATTTCTGATGAACCTGTTTGAAAAAGACGTATGATTTTGTTTTGCAAAAAGCTTGAAAAATCTGAAGTATCATTCTTTTAATTACATATTTTGCCATATTTCTTCAAACATATGGGCACTATTAATAAAATAACTACTCGTCATCTGTAAATTTTCAGGCATAAATAAAGTTTACAGTTTATAATTGATCGATCATAATGAATTAGTAATGAAAAGATGAAAATAATACACAGAAGAAATTCACTAATAATGAACTATGAAAAATACACTTCATACAAAGCATTGAGACCTCACTGCTCACTGAAATCTCACAAGGAAAATATATAACAATTTATATAATGAAAATATTTTAAAGCAATTCATTTTGTAATTATCTACAGAAACTAAAATTACTTAAGTGCATTACTATATTATTTTTATGTCACTATCTGATCATGTTACCTTTTTTATTTGTGTCCAATCTCTATTTCTCAAAAAAAGTGGAAGCTCTCAGTAAAAAATGAATTATCTTCCCCTAACAAAACAAAACAAACAAAAAAAAAAAAAGAGGAAAACTTGGGGTTTCCTTTTCTTTCTGTACCAGTAAAAATTTAAAATTAAGTGCCTTATTTGGTCTTGGAAGCTGAAGAAGTTCTAGCAAATGAGTATACCGCATGCTCTTTTCCCCACTGACAGACAGTAACCATGACCTTCAAAATAAATTGCACCTGGTCTACAGCAGCCAGCCTGTTAGGTGTGTGCCTGGGGCTCGTTTTCAGCCCTGGCTATTTCACATTGCAACCTGATTCAATAATGTACTGACAAGAACAGGCTAACAAGAATTAGTGTCACAAGGGCTGCAGCAACCGTTAAAGGAATTGCATTCAGTTATTAGAAATGTTGACTTTCCACTCACACTTTATACAGTTTGCTGAATTGGAAAGGAGCTACAAAATCCAAATTTAGTTTTGAAGTGTTTTCATTATGGGGGCAGTGTAAGGGGGTGATGTTTATTTTATTTTTTTTCCCCAAAAGTTTGCTTAAACTGCTGGAACCTCTGCTCTGGCTGGATCAGATACCTTAGCCAGGACAAGCAGCACCCTTCACCTTCCCCTGTTGAAAATACAGCTCTAGTGTCTGAGTATTCAGAAGGTACTCACTGAAAAAAAAAAACCAAAAACTGAAGGACAGACTATATTACTATGACTGTTGAAATGCTTCTGCCCTCTTGTAAGTGCCACAATACAGTTCACAGGAAATCCATGTGACTTTTTGCTCTGACCCTCTCTGTCAACTCCCCAGAGAGGCTTTCAATACTCTCTGAAGGAAACAGGACTAGTCCAATAAGAGATTTAGATGACCACTGTGGTATGGCAACACATTGTTGTTCCTGAGCCTGCAAAAACACGATCTTGAATTAAGCATCTAAACTTCCTCGGTAATCCAAATGGAAAGCCATGCAGCTATGAAGTGCAATCAGAAAGGTCTTTGAGCACAGATCCTGCTAAGAGGGAATATCAAGCACAAGACCAAAGGGAAGCAGCATTCTGTCGAAGTTGAGGAACCTGAACCAGGACTACAGGCACAAGTTTCTTTCTGCTCCAAATATAAGACCAGGGATCATCTCCTGAGAACAGACATCTACAATTACTCTGTTTTCCTGTGAAAAGTAAATTAAAGAGTAGATGAGGACAACTTTTCCATTTTACTAACTACCTTGTCATAGCTGTCAGCCATAACTAGTGTTGTAATTTCCCCTTTCTTCCTAGGGATTTAGCTACCCATGTACCTAGGCACCAAGACCAGATCTGGTCTGGCCAAGCTGTGTAAACTGTGCTCACAGTGCTGAGAAAGGGCTACAAGAAAGACTGTACAGAGACAATAAACGCCAGAATTAGAGATGAGATTGCTGAGATGGGACCATCAGTAGCTCAAGGATTCAGGAGGGAAAACATCAGCGTGGAAAGGTGTGAGACCTAACAGGCAAACCCAAGGGAGGTCAGTGCGATGAGATCCCAGCCAGGAGGTGTTGACGCCATAAGTGGAGCTGTAGCTGGAGGCCCAAGGTGGCTCTCTGGCACTGTGGATCCTCTGGGGAAGTCACAGCGCTGATCACACTTTGGATGCCTCATACATTGGGGTGGTGAGCACACAAGCGCTTAGCCTGATGTTTGGTAATTCCTAGCTATCTTCTGTGGGTACAAGCCAGGGAAAAACTATATCTATTGTTTGTGCATATCCTACTTGAAGAGTCACTTATTGTCTGCCTAAAGACACCCAAACACACTAACCTAAAAACGGGCATAACATAGATGTTTATGAAGAATCATAGGTTGCACCTGCAAGCAATGTTTCAGTCACCTCTCTTCCATATTGTAACTATAACTGCAGTACAAAAAATAAGTCAAGATTCTGTGGGAAATATGAACACGAATCTCCCTAACTTCCCATAACAGGACAACCAATATGCTACTATGCTGAAACCACTAGTTGGCTGGAGAAGTATAATTCCACACAATAGGGTGAGATTTTAGATGTCTTTCTATCATCTTTTTTTTTTTTTTCTTCTTCTTCTTATTTCAGTTTCTCTCCCATTGATATTGAGCCTCCCACGTGGGGTCTAGGTGACTTTTGGTTACTCTAGGTGTTATAATGAAACCATGAAATGTCCATAGAGTTCTGTTTCAGAGCTGATTGGAAACCTAAGTGCCTAATAGGGAATCCTAGATCTCCCTTTGTAAACCCAGCATCTAAAAATTCAAGTTACCAAATGCTTAAGTCCTTGATGAAATCCATGCTTCAGTCTGGAGACATTCAGAAATTTCTTGAGAGTAACCCTGAATTTATAAACGGTATTAAAATTTTCCCTTCAATACAAAGTAAACTGGTGTACACAGGACCACCTTATCCATAGGAAACATGGTAATATCATCATGGAATGCATTGCAATATACTCTGCGAGTTCATCATTGCAGTACCCAACTTTTAGATCTTTTGCCATCAAATAAAATTTTTAGCAAGGTAGAATTATGCAGCTAACAAAGAGATTAGGAGAAGACAGCTCATGTTGAAGGAGCTGACTCAACTAACCAAAGAAAATATAAAACAACAACAAAATTCAGCTTCTCTTTATAGTGTAAAGATGCCTAAATTTGCCTCTATTACTGATCATACACTTGTAAAAAATGTATATGCTGGTATATGTAAAACTGCTGCTAGTTTCAACCTTTCACTTCAGTGACAGAGTATTACACAACTAAAGGTAACCTTTATTCAAATACGAGTGAAATGAATGAATAATTCATACCTGGAGGAAAAGCAAAATTCAATTTAGGAGAATTCTTGTCTTTCAGTTGACAAAATTTCTATCAAAAAAAGCGGTAGTTCAGTAGCCACTTGTTGGTAAATTGTATTGAAAGGATTGCAAAGAAACAGGCCAGTTGTCAGTAAAGTTTTTAAATGGTTACTTGCAAAAAGGTAACATTCTTTTTGGGAGCAGGAGGTGGGGAGAGATGGGAGGACAGACAAGGTGGTTTCTTTTTAAAAAAATAAAAAAATCCTTAGAGTACTTCTATAGACTTTTTTCTTGTGCTCTCATACTTTTTTTCTAAATGTTCTAATTTACCAGTAACTGTAAGGAAATGGTAGCCCTCCATTTGCACTAGTTGGCACTCTATGCACTTCCACGTTGTGTTAGGTTGCTGCAGTTACAAGACCATACAGTACCCTATTTTGCTTTGCAAATGTTAGTTAAACGTAACAGTAGTTACTTCAGGCAGTAAAATATACATATACACTAAGCAATGTTAAAATGTTTTGGAAACAAAATTCAGAAATTTTAAAGTATTACCTGCATTTAAAAAAAATAGTTTTCCAGCATTGTGAAGAACTCAGCGTTATTTAAAAAATTCTTAAGAAAAATTGCAAGGCTTGCAGTAAATTTTGTCACATATTTTATGATCCAAAACAAGCAGACACTTTTAATTATGGGGATTCTGCCTTTCTTTATAGAAGTAGCCGTTCATTTGTAAACAACCAAAGCCTAATTTATGACTTGGATGTCTATCAATTAGGTTCTAATATGACTAACTGAGGTACTGCTGAATCTGAGACCATGCTCTGGTGTGTGCATTAGGTTCCCAAGACCTTTATTCAAAGCATGAGAAGTCTTGTGGCATTCAGCCACTTGTGCCACAAAAAAAGTCTTGATTCACCTTCACCTGAACAAACAGCAACAGGGTGTGAGTTGTATTGTATGATCCATACATGACATTACTAACACTTTTGATAGGCAAGACTTTATAACCCAGGCATAAAGCAATGTACTGTTTTCAGAACTGAGCTGAGGTCTCCCTTTCAACTATTTCTATAGTCAAGAGCACGCCAGCCTTGTAGATACTGTCTTCATATGATTGATCTTTGTATGTATCTCTAGAAAAACAAACATACGCACCTCACTCACATGCACCATAAGGACAAAGTCATTGAAATACCTCTCGAATTAACATATTTAATCTCTGGAGCTTAGGCTTTTGAAACAGAGCCTCAAAGGTTAAGAAAGGATGCCTTTGTCCACTTAGGATCCCATTCCTGAAATCTGTTCCAAGAGGCTGAATCAAATCATGGTTATCAAAGAACATGGAGGAAGTCCCACCTGAATTATAAATTAATATATATTTAGTTACTTTGAAAACCACACTTAAATGAAAGGCTTCTAAACAAATGTCTTCTACTGTCATCTTTCACTGTACTGAAGCTGTACTGATATACAGTTGAGAATGCATGTTTTGAGTCTACCAAAGCAGAAAAGAGAGAAAAAAAAAAAAAAAAGAAAACAAAAAGGATCATGAACTCATAACCTAGCAGTGGGGGAAAGAACTGGAATGCTGCATTTACTCTAATTCATCCTGTAATTATCCTAATTTTGGAATTAATCAGGGTTTGAAGTCAGGATTTCCCTTCCTCTAGCTAACAGCTTTAAGATTAGTTTTATTTAAGCCTGTAACACCAGACTGTTACCCAGTTTCCTCTTGTTGTTGTTGACTGTTACTGTTTCCTCTTGTCCTATTGCTGGTTACCTGGGAGAAGAGACCAACACCTTCCTTGCTACAACATTCTTCCTTGCTACAACATGTTGCTACAACATTCTTTCAGGCAGTTGTAGAGACCCATAAGGTCTCCCCTGAGCCTCCTTTCCTCCAGGTTAAACAACCCTCCTAAGCCACTCCACATAACACTTGTTCTCTAGACCCTTTACCAGCTTCGTTGTCCTTCTATGGATGTGCTCCAGCACTTCAATGTCTTTCTTGTAGTGAGGGACACAAAACTAGACACAGTAGTCGAGGTACGGCCTCAGCAGTGCTGAGCACAGGGGGACAATCACTTCCCTAGTCCTACTCACCACACTGTTCCTGATACAGGCCAGGATACTCTTGGCTGCCTTGGCCACCTGGGCACACTGCTGGCTCATATTCAGCTGGCTGTTGACCACACCCTCAGGTCCTTTTCTGTGGGGCAGCTCTCCAACCACTCTTCCCCAAGCTTGTAGTGCTGCATGGAGTTGTTGTGGTCTAAGTGCAGGATCTGGCACTTGGCCTTGTTGAATCTCATACCACTGGCCTTAGCCCATCGATGCAACCTGTCCAAATCCTTCTGCAAAGCCTTTCTACCCTCAAGCAGGTCGCCACTCCCACCTGACTTCATGTCATCTGCAAACTTACTGAGGGTGCACTCAATCCCCTCCTTCACATCATTGATTAAGATATAAAAGAGAACCAGTCCCAGTACAGAGCCCTGGGGAATATCACTTGTGACTGGCCACCAACAGGATTTAACTTCATTCACCACAGCTCTCTGGGCTCAGCCATCCAACCAGTTTTTCACCCAGCGAAGAGTATGCACATTCAAGCCATAAGCAGCCAGTTTCTTCAGGAGAATGCTGGGGAAAATGGTGTCAAAGGCTTTACTAAAGTCTAGGTAGACAACATCCACAGCCTTTCCCTCATCCACCAAGTGGGTCACCTTGTCATAGAAGGAGATCACGTTTGTCAAGCAGAACCTGCCTTCCATAAACCCATGCTGACTGGGCCTGATCACCTGGTTGTCCTGCATGTGCCATGTAATGGCACTCATGTTCTGTGAGACTGACAGGCCTGTAGTTCTCTGGATCCTCCTTCTGGCCCTTCTTGTGGATGGGCGTCACATTTGCTAACCTTCAGTCAACTGGGACCTTCCCAGTTATCCAGGACTGCTGATAAATGATGGAAAGTGGATTGATGAGCAATTCCTCCAGCTCCCTCAGTACCCTCAGTTGGATACCATCTGGCCTCATAGACTTGTGTATGTCTAAGTGCTGTAGCAGGTCCCTCACCATTTCCCCTTGGATTATGGGGGCTTCGTTCTTCTCCCCGCTCCTGTCTTCCAGCTCAGGGATCTGAGTACTCAGGGAACAACTGGTCCTGTTACTAAAGACTGAGGAAAAGAAGGCACTAAGTATCTCAGCCTTCCCCTCATCCTTTGTCACTACCTTTGTTTCTGACCCCATTTAATAAAGGATGGAGATTATCCTTAGTCCTCCTTCTATTGCTAATGTATTTATAGAAACATTTTTAATTGTCTTTTCAGTAGTAACCAGATTGAGTTCTCGTTGGGCTTTGGCCCTTCAAATTTTCTCCCTACTTAGCCTCGCAACTTTATAATACTCATGAGTGGCCTGTCCCTTCTTGCAAAGGTCTTAAATTCTCCTTTTTTTCCTGGCTTGCAACCATATCTCTTTGTTCAGCCAAGCTGGTATTTTTCCCCAACAGCTTGTTTTTTGGCACATGGGGATGGTCTGGTCCTGCATCTTTAAGATTTCCTTCTTGAAGAACATCCAGCCTTCCTGGACTCCTTTGCCCTTCAGGACTGCCTCCCAAGGGACTCGGTCAAGCAGGCTCCTGAAAAGACCAAAGTCCACCCTCTGGAAGTCCAAGGTGGCAGTTCTGTGGATCCCCCTCCTTGCTTCTCAAAAAATAGAAAACTATTATTTCATGTTTGTTATGCCTAAGATGGCCTCCAACCATCACATCCCACACAAGTCCTTCTCTGTTTACAAACAACAGCTCAAGCAGGACACCTTCCCTAGTTGGCTCCATCACCAGCTGTGTCAGGAAGTTATCCTCAACACACTCCAGGAACCTCCTAGACTGTTCCCTCTCAGCTCTATTGTATTCCCAGCAGACACCTGACAGGTTGAAGTCCCCAGTGAGGACAAGGGCTAGCGATCATGAGATTTCTCCCAGCTGCTTACAGAATATTTCGTCTGCCTCCTCATCCTGGTTGAGTGGTCTATAACAGACTCCCACCGTGATATCTACCTTATTGGCCTTCCACCTGATTCTTACCCATAAAGTAAGAACCCTATTGTCACCGTTGTCAAGCTCTAAACAGCCAAAACTCTCCCTAACATACAGGGCCACCCCACTGCCTCTGCTTCCTTGCCTATCCCTTCTGAAGAGTTTACAGCTATCCATTGCAGTAGTCCAGTCATGTGAGTCATCCCACTATCTTTCCATGATGGCGACTGCATCATAGTTTTCCTTCTGCAGAATGGCTTCCAGGTCCTCCTGCTTGTTGCCCATGCTGCATGAGTTAGTGTAGAAGCACTTCAGTTGGCTATTGGTCCCACCACTTTTTTGGGGGGAGAAGCCCTAATACCTACCTGACCATCCCCAGGCACAGCCATAGTTTCTGACCCGTCAATGACCCTCACATCTCTGCTGCTGCAAGGATCTCCAGCCCCTACCTTCACTGAGTCAGCAGACCAAGGGACCTTACTAGTTATACTTTTAACAAGTAGTTGGGCTGCCCAGGGAAATTGTGGATGCCCCATCCCTGGAAGTGTCCAAGGCCAGGCTGGATGAGGCTTTGAGCAACCTGGTCTAGTGGGAGGTGTCCCTGCCCATGTCAGGGGGGTTGGAATTAGATGATCTGTACGGTCCCTTCCAACACGAACCATTCTGTGATTCTGTGTGTGTGATATAGTAGAACAGGTAGAAAATGTGGGTGTCTCATAGAAAAAAAATCTGCAAAGGTTCCTTTCAGCATGGCACCATTTTT
This sequence comes from Chroicocephalus ridibundus, assembly GCF_963924245.1. Lineage (NCBI taxonomy): Eukaryota > Metazoa > Chordata > Aves > Charadriiformes > Laridae > Chroicocephalus > Chroicocephalus ridibundus. The sequence continues at coordinate 64,250,803 of NC_086284.1, forward strand.
ATCAGGTTAATAATGTCAGCAGTAAATTATGTGATAAAATTACCTCTGCGTTGTTGCAGAATCCATTTCTCTTCCCACCTTAAAACATCAGGAAGGGGGAAAATCTACAACTTGCATAAAAAAGCAAAATCACTAATGTTACACTTTGTTTACAATTCATTACAGATTTGATATCAGAATCACTGCAGAAAATTATATCAAGCAGGTAATGAGCTTTCAGAGTACTAAGCATGTGAGACAATTTATAAAGCATAAGTATAAAATAACACACTACATGTGTTCAGAAATTTACATTGTGCAGCTACATTCGCTAGGATGTAGAAAGCATGGCTATTTGTCACAGGTCAGTGCGTGCATAAAGAGGAAGTAATTCTACCAATACCATTATGGAAATAGACTGCATGCAGAACTTTTTTCTTATTTTCTTTTGCATTTCACAACTGAAAAATCATCTCAACAACTTTCTCAGACTCCTCAGAAATCTATTACCAATCTTCCTCACTTCACTAGAACCATTTTTAATGATTCGTTTTCTTGGTGAAGCCTTAATAAACTCTCTCAGATCACATCATCCTCTAGGCCTTTTGGGAGGAAGTTTATCAACTTGTTACATTTGCATGGTAGATAAGGAAATCTCTCTCTCTCGCTCTCTTTTGCTCTCTCAAAGTTCAACCACCATATCCACATACATGCATCAGTTGGAGAGTCAGTGGCATACCTAGTTTAGGTTGCCTAAGCTTTTACTTTTTGCAAGGCTGATTTTAACTTCATCTACCTTTTCAAAATTTACTACCGGGCTTAAAAGTCCCTTGGTGTGGTCTGTGGCCAGGGATAACTTTCTTTGGAAACCTGAGCAATGGCAACTAACCAGCAAGACTCATTGCATAAGAGGCACGCAGGCAGTGGCTGGAGAGCCAGGTGACACTTTGGATTCTTGGGTGGCCTGCACAGCATCTGCTTTCTTTCCCCTTTTGTATCCAGGTTTGCAGGTAAAGAAATTTACTTTTCTTGTTTTGGTCAGAGTATACTCTGGAAAAAACATTTCACTGAATGCTTTTCAAAATTAATTGTGTATGTCCAGAAAGAAGTACATTAATATCTCCCCCATGAAACCATGTTGAGAATTAATGAATACTTAAAGAAACAGATTCAATACATTCTCAGCAACAACCTAGACAGCAAAGCGAGTATTTATCCTGTCACTTTGAACCATCTAAGAGTTAGATGTCTTCCCTAAGTCACCTAGATTCTCTCTACAGAGCATAAAGAAAAAATAGGTACCTTCAGAGAGCAATTCACTCTGTATTTTTGGTAGTGGTAGTTTAAGCATCATGTTACAATTGGTATTGTAAGACTAACTGTTTTTCAGTACAAGGGCACCCCTCTTCCTGCACAAGATTATTTTCGAATGACAAAAATATTTGTTTCACTTTATTAAGCACATTCTGAATTATAAAGTGAGCATTTCCTGCTTAGAGCAATTTTCCACATTCAGGAAAAGTTGACTAATACTTTGACTGATTCAAACTTGTTTTTCTAGTAAAATCAATGACCTGTTGGAGGAAAAAAAAAAACATTCTTTTTGAATTGCAGCAGTTAGATACAAAAGTAGATGACTTTTCTTTCATTTACTGAAAGATCTCTAGATACATCAAGGGAAAAACAGAATCTCTGTTTCTGTCATAAAAGAAGTTTCTGTGCCTTACCACTGCAAAGCTGTATTTGAAAACACAAATAATAGATCAGCACCATCAAAGCCTTTTCAAGGTTTTTTTTCAGGTTTTTCTCCCTAAAGGATGCCTAATATTAGAACCCTTCCCCCGAGTCCCCTGATTCAGCAATGGATTTCACAGTTGGCATTCAGATCTGAATCATAAACCCAGAACAGGGACCAAGAGCTTAATTTGTATCAAAATAAGAAATGCAGAGCACAGTTGAGATAGCTTAACCTTTTATTAGAATCAGAAAAACTTGAGAGGAAGGATCAGTGTGATGGGGTTTGATTTTGTTTCATCTCTGTATTAGACACCAAGTGCTTTATTTAAATAATGAAAGCATCAAACAGTAGGCATGTGTAAGTCTGAAAATTCTAACTTTTACTTTTGGCTTGGTTTGGTTGGGTTGGGTTTTGTGGTTGTTTTTTTTCTTCTTTGGGAATCCTAGACCTAAGAGTATGGAAGGAATCACCCTTCTTTTGCTTTAATAAAGTCTGCAAAAGTGTTGTGAACCCAATCAATCAGAAATGCAGTATTCTTCTGCTTTGACATGTAAAGCATTATTTTAGTAAAATTATCCTTATTACAGTGACAGAGAAGGTTAAATGTTAAGTTTCCTAGATACAATGCAACCAATGCTTTGGTGCTCCTTTTCATCTCCAGCAAACAATCTGAAAAATAAACTGTAAATTCTTCCAGCAGGCACAGATTAAATGACAAGTAAATAAAAACAGCTGTTAAAAATAAATGTAGTATTCTCCCTCTGCTGAGACACTTAGCATATTTTTACAGTGTCCCATATATGCATTGTAGCAAAGGAATGATATTTCCTAACACTCACAAACACTGTTTTAACATCACAAGCGAAACAAGAGAGCAAGAATTCAATCTTCTCTAGCTCAGTTCTAGTCTGTCTAACTGTTGTTCAAAATCCAAGAGAGCTTTCTAGATCTGAACTGAGCTGCAAATTTACCCATTTTAGTTTGTATAACTTTTTCCAAGGCCACTTTTAGCCTAAACAAGCTGTTACACTGTCTCTGGAAGGGGTTGCATCTCACCGGTCCATTTTCTGTTCACATCTTCATTGTCAGGGCTGTTAGTATAATCATGATGATATCCATAATATGAATATCTTGGCTTATATGGGCTTTCTTTGCCAATGTATTCTTACAACTACCAAGCCTAGAACACAGGAATGGGAAGAGTAAATTGAATTTGAGAGCATCTGTAGAGCTCAACAACTTTTTTGTTAAACTCATCTGTGGGTGAGATTTTTCTTATTTGGAATTTTGTCTCAAAAATCTTTTGATTAAACACAGATTTACAAAAAGAAACTTTTTTTTCAAGGTTCACAAACCTTTCAACAAACCTGAGCTGAGTTTTAAATGATCTGGTTAATAAATGGTTTTGCGTGGAAATACTGTGGTTTCACGGGGTTGATCTGTAATCAGGCAAAACTCGGTGATTTGGCTTAGAGTTTTGTGGTTTGTTTCATCTTAAGTCTTGAAGTAAACTCTAAGGATTCAGCTCATATGAACTGAAACTTAAAATATTCATACAACCCCCCCTGTAGTAAAACTGCTTTAGTTTTAGGGCAAGCCTGGGGAGGGGTGAGGGAGAAGCTATTTTCACGGGTTTTATGCCTGTGTGGAATTTTGAATCCTAGTGCTTGTTGTTTATTCATTTTAAGCATCCATCAAGGAAAGACTTGGCTCATGTGGCCTGCAATAAAGCCAGTGTAAGCAGGATTTTGTGGTTTGCATTACTTAGAAGATCACAGCTACTTAGACCAGGGCTTGGAATTTTTACAATGGCATATCAAAACACATGGGTTTGGGGGCTTTGTTGACATAATGGTAACAGTTATTAGCATTATAATGCATATAAAATTCGATAGGATATCATACCTAGGAATGATAGTATTATTTTAATACTCATACCCTCAAGATAGTTTAAATACTGAGGTAGGAGATGAAAAAAAGCCTCTAAAACTAGAATCAGGTATACATTGTCTGATATATACCCACTCAGAGACTGTCAGAGATGCAAAGATGGTTTTATTGTAAAAATAGAAACTGCATTTGCAATATTGCTTAAAAGCAGCATATCCCTGCTACTTTCTAACAAGAAAAAAATAACAACAAAACACAAGACACTTGAAGAAAGGCTACTGAGTTTCTCTGATTTTTTTAAAAACATCAGGGAACTTAATGTTTGAATATCTATGTTTCTTTTCTTGCAGAAAAAAAGAAAATAGTTTGGGGAACAAACATGAGGAGCTAGAGACGTGTGCACGCCTCCAGGGCTATGATCTCAATTGGCATCCTGGACACATGGTGGGATGGCACCTGTGACTGGAGTGTTGGAATGGAGGGATACAGGCTTTTCAGGAAGGACAGGCAGGGGAGACAAGGAGGGTGTGTTGACCTCTATGTCAATGACCAGCTGGAGTGCACGGAGCTCTACCTGGGGATGGATGAAGAGCCAATGGAGAGCTTATGGGTCAAGATTAAAGGGAACGCAGGGGCAGGTGACATTACAAATGGGTGTCTGCTACAGGCCACCTGACCAGGGTGATGGAGCAGATGAAGCCCTCTATAGGCAGAAAGGAGCAGCATTCCATTCACAGACCTTGATCCTCATGGTGGACTTCAACCACCCCAATATCTGCTGGAGGGACAACAGAGCAGGGCACAAGAAGTCCAGGAAGTTCTTGGAATGTGTTGATGACAACTCTCTTCTCCAAATGGTAGAGGAGCCAATGAGGAGAGGAGCCATGCTGGACCCTACCAACAAGGAGGAGCTAGTGGGGAATGTCAAGCTCAAGGGCAGCCTTGGCTGCAGTGACCACAAAATGGTAGAGTTCAAGATCTTTAGGGCAGTGAGGAAGGTGCACAGCAAGGTCAGTACCCTGGACTTCAGGAGAGCAGATTTTGGCCTCTTGAGGGATCTGCTTGTCAGGGTAACATGGGATAAAGCACTGGAGGGGAGAGAGGCC